>NC_012872.2:33334205-33473378 GCF_000003195.3 Sorghum bicolor | reverse complement strand
ATGGTTTCTTAGCCTATGGTGCATTAGGCGTAAACTGTGCACATATCTTCTACCAAGCTAACACTATCTCTAAACGAACCGAAGCAAGATTTCATATGACACACATCATCAAGGGTTATATCAGATGCATCCTAATTGATTTCTGACCATATCGTATGTTCCATGCAAACCGTGCATCTATCTTCCATCAAGACTAGCACTATCTCCAAACAGACCAAATTTTCACTTGAGCCCCTTGACCTAGGATTACCATCGGGTGCGTTCAAAATGGTTTCTTATCCTATGGTGCATTAGGTGCAAACCGTGCACCTATCTTGCATCGAAACTAACACCGTCTCTAAACGGACCGAAGTGAGATTCCATATGACACAAGTCATCATGGAGTTCCATCTGGTGCATCCAAATTGATTTCTGAGCATATGGTATGTTCCATACAAATCGTGCACCTATCTTGCATTAAGATTAGCACTATCTCTAAACAGACAGAACCGAGCCTCCACTTGAGCCTCTTCACCTAGGAGTACCAACTGGTGCTTCCAAAATGGTTTCTTAGACTTTGGTGCATTAGGCGCAAACCGTGCACATATCTTGCACCGAAACTAATACTATCTCTAAGCACACCAAAGCAAGATTCCATATGACACACATCATCAAGGAGTTCTATCGGGTGTGTCCAAATTAATTTCTAAGCATAAGGTACGTTTCATGCAGACCGTGCATCTATCTTGCATCAAGTTTAGCACTATCTCCAAACAGATCAAACCGAGCTTCCACTTGAGCCTCTTCACCAAAGTACTAACAGGTGCTTCCAAAATGGTTTCTTAGATTATGGTGCATTAGGCGCGAACCATGCACATATCTTGCACCAAAACTAACACTGTTTCTAAACAGACCAAAGAGAGATTCCATATGACACACGTCATCGAGGAGTTCCATCGGGTGCATCCAAATTGATTTCCAAGCATATGGTATGTTCCATGCAAACCGTGCACCTATCTTGCATCAAGATTAGCACTATCTCCAAACAGACCGAACCGAGCTTCCACTTGAGCCTCTTCATCTAGGAGTACAAACAGGTGCATCAAAAATGGTTTCTTAGACTATGGTGCATTAGGCACAAAGTATGCACCTATATTGCACTGAAACTAACATTGTCTCAAAACACACCGAAGCGAATTCCATATGACACATGTTATCTAGGAGTTCCATTGGGTGCGTCTAAATTGATTTCTTAACATATGGTACGTTCCAAGAAAACTGTGCAACTATCTTGCATCAAGATTAGCACTGTATCCGAACAGACCAAATCGAGCCTCCACTTGAGCCTCTTCACCGAAGTACCAACAGGTGCTTCCAAAATGGTTTCTTAGACTATGGTGCATTAAGTGCAAACCATGCACATATCTTGCACCGAAACTAACATTGTTTCTAAATAGACCAAACAGAGATTCCATATGACACACATCCTCAAGGAGTTCCATCGGGTGTATCCAAATTGATTTCCAAGCATATGGTATGTTCCATGCAAACCGTGCACCTACCTTGCATCAAGATGAGCACTATCTCCAAACAGACCGAACCGAGCTTCCACTTGAGCCTCTTCATCTAGGAGTACAAACAGGTGCGTCAAAAATGGTTTCTTAGACTATGGTGCATTAGACACAAACTATGCACCTATCTTGCACCGAAACTAACATTGTCTCCAAACAGACCGAAGCGAGATTCCATATGACACACGTCATCTAGGAGTTCCATTGGGTGCGTCCAAATTGATTTCTTAACATATGGTACGTTCCATACAAACTCTGCCACTATCTTGCATCAAGATTAGCACTATATCCGAAGAGACAAAATCGAGCCTCCACTTGAGCCTCTTCAACTACGAGTACCATCGGGTGTGTCTAAAATGGTTTCTTAGCCTATGATGCATTAGGCGTAAACCGTGCACATATCTACTACCAAAGCTAACACTGTCTCTAAACGAATCGAAGCAAGATTCCATATGACACACATCATCAAGGAGTTATATCAGGTGCGTCCTAATTGATTTCTGAGCATATCGTATGTTCCATGCAAACCGTGCATCTATCTTGCATCAAGACTAGCACTATCTCCAAACAGACCAAATTTTCACTTGAGCCCCTTGACCTAGGATTACCATCGGGTGCGTTCAAAATGGTTTCTTATCCTATGGTGCATTAGGTGCAAACCGTGCACCTATCTTGCATCGAAACTAACACCGTCTCTAAACGGACCGAAGTGAGATTCCATATGACACAAGTCATCATGGAGTTCCATCTGGTGCATCCAAATTGATTTCTGAGCATATGGTATGTTCCATACAAATCGTGCACCTATCTTGCATTAAGATTAGCACTATCTCTAAACAGACAGAACCGAGCCTCCACTTGAGCCTCTTCACCTAGGAGTACCAACTGGTGCTTCCAAAATGGTTTCTTAGACTTTGGTGCATTAGGCGCAAACCGTGCACATATCTTGCACCGAAACTAATACTATCTCTAAGCACACCAAAGCAAGATTCCATATGACACACATCATCAAGGAGTTCTATCGGGTGTGTCCAAATTAATTTCTAAGCATAAGGTACGTTTCATGCAGACCGTGCATCTATCTTGCATCAAGTTTAGCACTATCTCCAAACAGATCAAACCGAGCTTCCACTTGAGCCTCTTCACCAAAGTACTAACAGGTGCTTCCAAAATGGTTTCTTAGACTATGGTGCATTATGCGCAAACCATGCACATATCTTGCACCGAAACTAACACTGTTTCTAAACAGACCAAAGAGAGATTCCATATGACACACATCATCAAGGAGTTCCATCGGGTGCATCCAAATTGATTTCCAAGCATATGGTATGTTCCATGCAAACTGTCCACCTATCTTGCATCAAGATTAGCACTATCTCCAAACAGACCGAACCGAGCTTCCACTTGAGCCTATTCATCTATGAGTACAAATAGGTGCGTCGAAAATGGTTTCTTAGACTATGGTGCATTAGGCACAAACTATGCACCTATCTTGCACCGAAACTAACATTGTCTCCAAACAGACCGAAGCGAGAGTCCATATGACACATGTCATCTAGGAGTTCCATTGGGTGCGTCCAAATTGATATCTTAACATATGGTACGTTCCATGCAAACTGTGCCACAATCTTGGATCAAGATTAGCACTATATCTGAACAGACCAAATCAAGCCTCCACTTGAGCCTCTTCAACTACGAGTACCATCAGATGCGTCTAAAATGGTTTCATAGCCTCTGGTGCATTAGGCGTAAACCATGCACATATCTTCTACAAAAACTACATTGTCTCTAAATGAACCGAAGCAAGATTTCATATGACACACATCATCAAGGAGTTATATCAGGTGAATCCTAATTGATTTCTGACCATATCGTATGTTCCATGCAAACTGTGCATCTATCTTGCATCAAGATTAGCACTATCTCCAAACAGACCAAACCGAGCTTTCACTTGAGCCCCTTGGCCTAGGAGTACCATCGGGTGTGTCCAAAATGGTTTCTTATCCTATGGGGCATTAGGTGCAAACCGTGCACATATCTTCTACCAAAACTAATACTGTCTCTAAGCACACCAAAGCGAGATTTCATATGACACACATCATCAAGGAGTTCTATCGGGTGTGTCCAAATTAATTTCTAAGCATATGGTACGTTCCATGCAGACCGTGCATCTTTCTTGCATCAAGATTAGTACTATCTCCAAATAGACCAAACCGAGCTTTCACTTGAGCCTTTTACCTAGGAGTGCCATCGGGTGCGTCCAAAATGGTTTCTTAGCCTATGCTGCATTATGTGCAAACCTTGCACCTATCTTGCATCGAAACTAACAATGTCTCCAAATGGACCGAAGAAAGATTTCGTATGACACACGTCATCTAGGAGTTCCATCATGTGCGTCCAGATTGATTTGCAAGCATTTGTTATGTTCCATGCAAACCGTCTACCTATCTTGCATCAAGATTAGCACTATCTCCAAACAGACCGAACCGAGCATCCACTTGAGCCCCTTCACCTAGGAGTACCAACAAGTGCGTCCAAAATTGTTTCTTAAACTATGGTGCATTAGGTGCAATCTGTGCACCTATCTTGCATCGAAACTAACAATATCTCCAAATGGACCGAAGTGAGATTCGATACGACACACGTCATCAAGGAGTTCCATCGGGTGCATCCAAATTGATTTCTAAGCATATGGTATGTTCCATGCAAACCATGCACCTACCTTGCACAAGGATTAGCACTCTCTCCAAACTGACCGAACCAAGCTTCCACTTGAGCCACTTCACCCAGGAGTACCAAATAGTTCGTCCAAAGTGGTTTCTTTGACTACGGTGCATTAGGCGCAAACTGTGCACCTATCTTGCACTAAAACATACAATGTCTACAAACGCACTGAAGCAAGATTCCATATGACACACGTCATCTAGGAGTTCCATTGGGTGCGTCCAAATTGATTTCTAAGCATATGATATGTTCCTTGCAAATTATGCACCTATCTTGCATCAAGATTAGCACTATCTCCAAACAGATCAAACCGAGCTTCCACTTGATCCTCTTCACCGAAGTACAGACAGGTGCTTCCAAAATGGTTTCTTAGACTATGGTGCATTAGGCGCAAACCATGCACATAACTTGCACCGAAACAAACACTATTTCTAATTAGACCAAAGCGAGATTCCATATGACACACGTCATCAAGGAGTACCATCGGGTGCATCTAAATTGATTTCCAAGCATATGGTATGTTCCATGCAAACCGTGCACCTATCTTGCATGATGATTAGCACTATCTCCAAACAGACTGAACCGAACTTCCACTTGAGCCTCTTCATCTAGGAGTACAAGCAGGTGCGTCAAAAATGGTTTCTTAGACTATGGTGCATTAGGCACAAACTATACACCTATCTTGCACCGAAACTAACATTGTCTCCAATTAGACCGAAGCGAGATTCCATATGACACACGTCATCTAGGAGTTCCATTGGGTGCGTCCAAATTGATTTCTTAACATATGATACATTCCATGCAAACTATGCAACTATCTTGCATCAAGATTAGCACTATATCCGAACAAACCAAATTGAGCCTCCACTTGAGCCTCTTCAACTACGAGTACCATCGGGTGCGTCTAAAATGGTTTCTTAGCATATGGTGCATTAGGCGTAAATCGTGCACATATCTTCTACCAAAACTAACACTGTCTCTAAATGAACTGAAGCAAGATTCCATATGACACACATCATCAAGGAGTTATATCAGGTGCGTCCAAATTGATTTCTAAGCATATCGTATGTTCCATGCAAACCGTACATCTATCATGCATCAAGATTAGCACTATCTCCAAGGAGACTAAATCGAGCTTTCACTTGAGCCCCTTGATGTAGGAGTACCATCGGATGCGTCCAAAATGGTTTCTAATCCTATGGTGCATTAGGTGCAAACCGTGCACCTATCTTGCACTGAAACTAACACTGTCTCTAAACGGACCGAAGGGAGATTCCAAACGACATATGTCATCTAGGAGTTCCATCTGGTGCGTCCAAATTGATTTCTGAGCATATGGTATGTTCTATGCAAATCGTACACCTATCTTGCATCAAGATTAGCACTATCTCTAAAGAGACCGAACCGGGTCTCCACTTGAGCCTCTTCACCTAGGAGTACCAACAGGTGCTTCCAAAATGGTTTCTTAGACCCTGGTGCATTAGGCGCAAACCATGCACATATCTTGCACCGGAACCAACACTATTTCTAAACATACCAAAGCGAGATTCCAAATGACACACATCATCAAGGAGTTCCATCGGGTGCATCCAAATTGATTTCCAAGCATATGGTATGTTCCATGCAAACCGTGCACCAATATTGCATCAAGATTAGCACTATCTTCAAACAGACCAAACTGAGCTTCCACTTGAGCCTCTTCATCTAGGAGTACAAACAGGTGCATCAAAAATGGTTTCTTAGACTATGGTGCATTAGGCATAAACTATGCACCTATCTTGCACCGAAACTAACATTGTCTCCAAACAGACCGAAGCGAGATTCCATATGACACACGTCATCTAGGAGTTCCATTGGGTGCATCCAAATTGATTTCGTAACATATGGTACGTTCCATGCACACTGTGCAACTATCTTGTATCAAGATTAGCACTATATCCGAACAGACCAAATCGAGCCTCCACTTGAGCCTCTGAAACTACGAGTACAATCAGGTGCGTCTAAAATGGTTTCTTAGCCTATGGTGCATATGGCGTAAACCGTGCACATATCTTCTACTAAAACTAACACTGTCTCTATACGAACTGAAGCAAGATTCCATATGAGACACATCATCAAGGAGTTATATCAGGTGCGTCCTAATTGATTTCTGAGCATATCGTATTTTCCATGCAAACCGTGCATCTATCTTGCATCAAGATTAGCACTATCTCCAAACAGACCAAATCGAGCTTTCACTTGAGCCCCTTGACCTAGGAGAACCATCGGGTGCGTCCAAAATGGTTTCTTATCCTATGGTGCATTAGGTGCAAACCGTACACCTATCTTGCACAAAAACTAACACTATCTCTAAACGGGCCTAAGTGAGATTCCTATGACACATGTCATCTAGGAGTTCCATATAGTGTGTCCAATTTGATTTCTGAGCATATGGTATGTTCCATGCAAATCGTGCACCTATCTTGCATCAAGATTAGCACTATCTCTAAACAGACCAAACTGAGCCTCCACTTGAGCCTCTTCACCTAGGAGTACCAACAGGTGCTTCCAAAATGGTTTGTTAGACATTGGTGCATTAGATGAAAACCGTGCACATATCTTGCACCAAAACTAATACTGTCTCTAAGCACACCAAAGCGAGATTCCATATGACACATGTCATCAAGGAGTTCTATCAGGTGTGTCCAAATTAATTTCTAAGCATATGGTACGTTCCATGCAGACCGTGCATCTATCTTGCATCAAGATTAGCACTATCTCCAAATAGACCAAACCGAGGTTTCACTTGAGCCTTTTACCTAGGAGTACCACCGGGTGCATCCAAAATGCTTTCTTAGCCTATGCTGCATTATGTGCAAACCATGCACCTATCTTGCACCAAAACTAACAATGTCTCCAAATAGACCGAAGCAAGATTTCGTATGACACACGTCATCTAGGAGTTCCATCATGTGCAGCAAGATTGATTTGCAAGCATTTGGCATGTTCCATGCAAACCGTGCACCTATCTTGCATCAAGATTAGCACTATCTCCAAACAGACCGAACCAAGCATCCAATTGAGCCCCTTCACCTAGGAATACCAACAAGTGCGTCCAAAATGGTTTCTTAGACTATGGTGCATTAGGTCCAAACTGTGCACATATCTTGCACCAAAACTAACAATGTCTCCACGTGGACCGAAGTAAGATTCCATATGACACACGTCATCAAGGAGTTCCATCGGGTGCATCCAAATTGATTTCTAAGCATATGGTATGTTCCATGCAAACCATGCACCTAACTTGCATAAGGATTAGCACTATCTGCACACTGACCGAACCAAGCTTGCACTTGAGCCTCTTCACTCATGAGTACCAAATAGTTCATCCAAAGTGGTTTCTTAGACTATGGTGCATTAGGCGCAAACTGTGCACCTATCTTGCACTAAAACTTACAATGTCTACAAATGGACCGAAGCAAGATTCCATATGACACACGTCATCAAGGAGTTCTATTGTTTGTGTCCAAATTGATTTCTAAGCATATGGTATGTTCCCTGCAAATCATGCACCTATCTTGCATAAAGATTGGCACTATCTTCAAACAGATCAAACCGAGCTTCCACTTGAGCCTCTTGACCGAAGTACCAACAGGTGCTTCCAAAATGGTTTCTTAGACTATGGTGCATTAGGCGCAAACCATGCACATAACTTGCACCGAAACTATCACTGTTTCTAAACAGACCAAAGCGAGAGTCCATATGGCACACGTCATCAAGGAGTTCCATCGGGTGCATACAAATTGATTTCTTATCAAGGAGTTCCATCAGGTGCGTCCAAAATGGTTTCTTATCCTATGGTGCATTAGGTGCAAACCGTGCACCTATCTTGCACCAAAACTAACACTGTCTCTAAACGAACCGAAGTGAGATTCCATATGACACAGGTCATCTAGGAGTTCCATTTTGTGCGTCCAAATTGATTCCTGGGCATATGGTATGTTCCATGCAAATCATGCACCTATCTTGCATCAAGATTAGCACTATCTCCAAACTGACTGAACCGAGCTTCCACTTCAGCCCCTTGACCAAGGAGTAAAACAGGTGCGTCCAAAATGGTTTCATAGCCTATGCTGCATTATGTGCAAACCTTGCACCTATCTTGCACTAAAACTAACACAGTCTCCAAACAGACCAAAGCAAGATTTCATGACACACGTCATCTAGGAGTTCCATCATGTGCATCCAGATTGATTTCCAAGCATTTGGTATGTTCCATTCAAACCGTGCACTTATCTTGCATCAAGATTAGCACTATCTCCAAACAGACCGAACTGAGCATCCACTTGAGCCCCTTCACCTAGGAGTACCAACAAGTGCGTCCAAAATGGTTTCTTAGACTATGGTGCATTAGGTGCAAACAGTGCACCTATCTTGCACCGAAACTAACAATGTCTCCAAATGGACCGAAGCGAGATTCCATATGACACACATCATCAAGGAGTTCCTTCGGGTGCATCCAAATTGATTTCTAGGCATATGGTATGTTCCATGCAAACCATGCACCTACCTTGTATAAGGATTAGCACTATCTCCAAACTGACCGAACCAAGCTTCCACTTGAGCCTCTTCATCCAGGAGTACCAAATAGTGCGTCCAAAATGGTTTCTTAGACTATGGTGCATTAGGCGCAAACTATGCACCTATCTTGCACTAAAACTTACAATGTCTACAAACAGACCGAAGCAAGATTTCATATGACACACGTCATCTAGGAGTCCCATTGGGTACGTCCAAATTGATTTCTAAGCATATGGTACGTTCCTTGCAAATCATGCACCTATTTTGCATCAAGCTTAGCACTATCTCCAAATAGATGAAACCGAGCTCCCACTTGAGCCTCTTCACCGAAGTACCAACAGGTGCTTCCAAAATGGTTTCTTAGACTATGGTGCATTAGGCGCAAACCATGCACATATCTTGCACCGAAACTAACACTATTTCTAAACAGACCAAAGCGAGATTCCATATGACACACATCATCAAGGAGTTCCATCGAGTGCATCCAAATTGATTTCCAAGCATCTGGTATGTTCCATGCAAACCGTGCACCTATCTTGCATCAAGATTAGCACTATCTCCAAACAAACCGAACCGAGCATCCACTTGAGCCTCTTCATCTAAGAGTACAAACAGGTGCATCAAAAATGGTTTCTTAGACTATGGTGCATTAGGCACAAACTATGCACCTGTCTTGCACCGAAACTAGCATTGTCTCCAAACAAACCAAAGCGAGATTCCATATGACACACGTCATCTAGGAGTTCCATTGGGTGCGTCCAAATTGATTTCTTAACATATGGTACGTTCCATGCAAACTGTGTAACTATCTTGTATCAAGATTAGCAGTATATCTGAACAGACCAAATCGAGCCTCCACTTAAGCCTCTTCAACAACGAGTACCATCGGGTGCGTCTAAAATGGTTTCTTAGCCTATGGTGCAATAGGCGTAAACCGTGCACATATCTTCTACCAAACTAACACTGTCTCTAAACGAACCGAAGCAAGATTCCATATGACACACATCATCAAGGAGTTATATCAGGTGCATCCTAATTGATTTCTTAGCATATCGTATGTTCCATGCAAACCGTGCATCTATCTTGCATTAAGAGTAGCACTATCTCCAAATATACCAAACCGAGCTTTCACTTGAGCCCATTGACCTAGGAGTACCATCGGGTGCGTCCAAAATGGTTTCTTATCCTATGGTGCATTAGGTGCAAACCGTGCACCTATCTTGCACCAAAACTAACACTGTCTCTAAACGAACCGAAGTGAGATTCCATATGACACAGGTCATCTAGGAGTTCCATTTTGTGCGTCCAAATTGATTCCTGGGCATATGGTATGTTCCATGCAAATCATGCACCTATCTTGCATCAAGATTAGCACTATCTCTAAACAGACCGAACCGAGCCTCCACTTGAGCCTCTTCACCTAGGAGTACCAATAGGTGCTTCCAAAATGGTTTCTTAGACTTAGGTGCATTAGGCACAAACCGTGCACATATCTTGCACCGAAACTAATACTGTCTCTAAGCGCACTAAAGCGAGATTCCATGACACACATCATCAACGAGTTCTATCGGGTGTGTCCAAATTAATTTCTAAGCATATGGTACGTTCCATGCAGACCGTGCATGTATCTTGCACCAAGATTAGCACTATCTCCAAATAGACTAAACCAAGCTTTCACTTGAGCCTTTTACCTAGGAGTACCATTGGGTGCGTCCAAAATGGTTTCATAGCCTAAGCTGCATTATGTGCAAACCTTGCACCTATCTTGTACTGAAACTAACAAAATCTCCAAACAGACCAAAGCAAAATTTCATATGACACACGTCATCTAGGAGTTTCGTCATGTGCGTTTAGATTGATTTGTAAGCATTTGGTATGTTCCATGCAAACCGTGCACCTATCTTGCATCAAGATTAGCACTATCTCCAAACAGACCGAACCGAGCATCCACTTGAGCCCCTTCACCTAGAAGTACCAACAAGTGCGTCCAAAATGGTTTCTTAAACTATGGTGCACTAGGTGCAAACTGTGCACCTATCTTGCATCGAAACTAACAATGTCTCCAAATGGAACGAAGTGAGATTCCATATGACACACGTCATCAAGGAGTTCCATCGGGTGCATCCAAATTGATTTCCAACCATATGGTATGTTCCATGCAAACCATGCACCTACCTTGCATAAGGATTAGCACTATCTCCAAACTGACCGAACCAAGCTTCCACTTGAGCCTCTTCAAACAGGAGTTCCAAATAGTTCGTCCAAAGTGGTTTCTTAGACTATGGTGCATTAGGCGCAAACTGTGCACCTATCTTGCACTAAAACTTACAATGTCTACAAACAGACCAAAGCAAGATTCCATATGACACACGTCATCTAGGAGTTCCATTGGGTGCGTCCAAATTGATTTCTAAGCATATGGTATGTTCCTTGCAAATCATGCACCTATCTTGCATCAAGATTAGCACTATCTCCAAACAGATGAAACCGAGCTCCCACTTGATCCTCTTCACCGAAGTACCAACAGGTGCTTCCAAAATGGTTTCTTAGACTATGGTGCATTAGGCGCAAACCATGCACATAACTTGCACCGAAACTAACACTGTTTCTAAACAGACCAAAGCGAGATTCCATATGACACACGTCATCAAGGAGTTCCATCGGGTGCATCCAAATTGATTTCCAAGCATATGGTCTGTTCCATGCAAACCGCGCAGCTATCTTGCATCAAGATTAGCACTATCTCCAAATAGACCGAACCGAGCTTCCAGTTGAGCCTCTTCATCTAGGAGTACAAATAGGTGCGTCAAAAATGGTTTCTTAGACTATGGTGCATTAGGCACAAACTATGCACCTATCTTGCACTGAAACTAACATTATCTCCAAACAGACCGAAGCGACATTCCATATGACACACGTCATCTAGGAGTTCCATTGGGTGCGTCTAAATTGATTTCTTAACATATAGTAGGTTCCATGCAAACTGTGCAACTATCATGCATCAAGATTAGCACTATATCCGAATAGACCAAATCGAGCCTCCACTTGAGCCTCTCCAACTACGAGTTCCATCGGGTGCATCTAAAATGGTTTCTTAGCCTATGGTGCAGTAGGCGTATACCGTGCACATATCTTCTACCAAAACTAACACTATCTCTAAACGAACCAAAGCAAGATTCCATATGACACACAACATCAAGGAGTTATATCAGGTGTGTCCTAATTGATTTCTGAACATATCGTATGTTCCATACAAACCGTGCATCTATCTTGCATCAAGATTAGCACTATCTCCAAAGAGACTGAACCAAGCTTCCACTTGAGCCCCTTGACCTAGGAGTACAAACAGGTGCGTCCAAAATGGTTTCATAGCCTATGCTGCATTATGTGCAAACCTTGCACCTATCTTGCACTGAAAATAACACAGTCTCCAAACAGACCAAAGCAAGATTTCGTATGACACACGTCGTCTAGGTGTTCCATCATGTGCGTCCAGATTGATTTCCAAGCATTTGGTATGTTCCATTCAAACCGTGCACCTATCTTGCATCAAGATTAGCACTATCTCCAAACAAACCGAACTGAGCATCCACTTGAGCCCCTTCACCTAGGAGTACCAACCGTGCACATATCTTCTACCAAACTAACACTATCTCTAAACGAACCGAAGCAAGATTCCATATGACACACATCATCAAGGAGTTATATCAGGTGTGTCCTAATTGATTTCTGAGCATATCGTATGTTCCATGCAAACTGTGCACCTATTTTGCATTAAGATTAGCACTATCTCCAAACAGACCAAACCGGCTTTCACTTGAGCCAATTGACCTAGGAGTACCAACGGGTGTGTCCAAAATGGTTTCTTATCCTATGGTGCATTAGGTGCAAACCGTGCACCTATCTTGCACCGAAACTAACACTGTCTCTAAATGGACCGAAGTGAGATTCCATATGACACATGTCATCTAGGAGTTCCATTTTGTGCGTCCAAATTGATTCCTGAGGATATGGTATGTTCCATGCAAATCATGCACGTATCTTGCATCAAGATTAGCACTATCTCTAAACAGACCGAACCGAGCCACCACTTGAGCCTCTTCACTAGGAGTACCAACAGGTGCTTCCAAAATGGTTTCTTAGACTTTGGTGCATTAGGCACAAACCGTGCACATATCTTGCACCGAAACTAATACTATCTCTAAGCACACCAAAGCGAGATTCCATATGACATACGTCATCAAGGAGTTCTATCGGGTGTGTCCAAATTAATTTCTAAGCATATGGTACATTCCATGCAGACCGTGCATCTATCTTGCATCAAGATTAGCACTATCTCCAAATAGACCAAATTGAGCTTTCACTTGAGCCTTATACCTAGGAGTACCATTGGGTGCGTCCAAAATGGTTTCTTAGTCTATGCTGCATTATGTGCAAACCTAGCACCTATCTTGCACCGAAACTAACACACTCTCCAAACAGACTGAAGCAAGATTTCATATGACACACGTCATCTAGGAGTTTCATCATGTGCGTCCAGATTGATTTCCAAGCATTTGGGTATGTTCCATTCAAACCGTGCACCTAGCTTGCATCAAGATTAGCACTATCTCCAAACTGACCGAACCGAGCATCTACTTGAGCCCCTTCACCTAGGAGTACCAACAAGTGCATCCAAAATGGATTCTTAGACTATGGTGCAATAGGTGCAAACTGTGCACCTATCTTTCACCGAAACTAACAATGTCTCCAAATGGACCGAAGCAAGATTTCATCTGACACACATCATCAAGGAGTTCCATCGGGTGCATCCAAATTGATTTCCAAGCATATGGTACGTTCCATGCAAACCATGCACCTACCTTGCATAAGGATTAGCACTATCTCCAAACTGACCGAACCAAGCTTCCACATGAGTCTCTTCACCAAGGAGTACCAAATAGTGCGTCCAAAATGGTTTCTTAGACTATGGCGCATTACGCGCAATCTGTGCACCTATCTTGCACTAAAACTTACAATGTCTACAAACGGACCAAAGCAAGATTCCATATGACACACGTCATCTAGGAGTTCCATTGGGTGCGTCCAAATTGATTTCTAAGCATATGGTACGTTCCTTGCAAATCATGCACCTATCTTGCATCAAGATTAGCACTATCTCCAAACAGTTCAAACCGAGCTTCCACTTGAGCCACTTCACCAAAGTACCAACAGGTGCTTCCAAAATGGTATCTTATACTATTGTGCATTACGCGCAAACCATGCACATATCTTGCACCAAAACTAACACTGTTTCGAAATAGACCAAAGCGAGATTCCATATGACACAAGTCATCAAGGAGTTCCATCAGGTGCATCCAATTTGATTACCAAGCATATGGTATGTTCCATGCAAACTGTGCACCTATCTTGCATTAAGATTAGCACTATCTCCAATAGACCGAACCGAGCTTCCACTTGAGCCTCTTCATCTAGGAGTACAAATAGGTGTGTCAAAAATGGTTTCTTAGACTATGGTGCATTAGGCACAAACTATGCACCTATCTTGCACCGAAACTAACATTGTCTCCAAACAGACCGAAGCGAGATTTCATATGACACACGTCATCTAGGAGTTCCATTGGGTGCGTCCAAATTGATTTCTTAACATATGGTACGTTCCATGCAAACTATGCAATTATCTTGCATCAAGATTAGTACTATATCTGAACAGACCAAATCGAGCCTCCACATGAGCCTCTTCAACTACGAGTGCCATCGGGTGCGTCTAAAATGGTTTGTTAGCCTATGGTGCATTAGGCGTAAACCATGCACATATCTTCTACCAAAACTAACACTGTCTCTAAACAAACCGAAGCAAGATTCCATATGACACACATCATCAAGGATTTATATCAGGTGCGGCCTAATTGATTTCTGAGCATTTCGTATGTTCCATGCAAACCGTGCATCTATCTTGCATTAAGATTAGCACTATCTCCAAACAGACCAAACCGAGCTTTCACTTGATCCCCTTGACCTAGGAGTATCATCGGGTGCGTCCAAAATGGTTTCTTATCCTATGGTGCATTAGGTGCAAACCGTGCACCTATCTTGCACCGAAACTAACACTGTCTGTAAACGGACCGAAGTGAGATTCCATATGACACATGTCATCTAGAAGTTCCATCTGATGCGTCCAAATTGATTTCTGAGCATATGGTATGTTCCATGCAAATTTTGCACCTATCTTGCCTCAAGATTAGCATTATCTCTAAACAGACCGAACCAAGCCTCCACTTGAGCCTCTTCACCTAGGAGTACCAACAGGTGCTTCCAAAATGGTTTTTTAGACTTTGGTGCATTAGGCGCAAACCGTGCACATTTCTTGCACCAAAACTAATACTATCTCTAAGCACACCAAAGCGACATTCCATATGACACATGTCATCAAGGAGTTGTATCAGGTGTGTCCAAATTAATTTCTAAACATATGGTACGTTCCATGTAGACCGTGCATCTATCTTGCATCAAGATTAGCACTATCTCCAAATAGACCAAACCGAGCATCCACTTGAGCCCCTTCACCTAGGAGTACCAACAAGTGCGTCCAAAATGGTTTCTTAGACTATGGTGCATTAGGTGCAAACTATGCACCTATCTTGCACCGAAACTAACAATGTCTCCAAATGGACCCAAGCGAGATTCCATATGACACACGTCATCAAGGAGTTCCATCGGGTGTATCCAAATTGATTTCCAAGCATATGGTATGTTCCATGCAAACCATGCACCTACGTTGCATAAGGATTAGCACCATCTCCAAACTGACCGAACCAAGCTTCCACTTGAGCCTCTTCACCTAGGAGTACCAAAGTGCATCCGAACTGGTTTCTTAGACTATGGTGCATTATGCGCAAACTGTGCACCTATCTTGCACTAAAACTTACAATGTCTACAAACAGACCGAAGCAAGATTCCATATGACACACGTCATCTAGGAGTTCCATTGGCTGTGTTCAAATTGATTTCTAAGCATATGGTATGTTCCTTGCAAATGATGCACCTATCTTGCATCAAGATTAGCACTATCTCCAAACAGATCAAACCAAGCTTCCACTTGAGCCTCTTCACCGAAGTACCAACAGCTGCTTCCAAAATGGTTTCTTAGACTATGGTGCATTAGGTGCAAACCATGCACATATCTTGCACCAAAACTAACACTGTTTCGAAATAGACTAAAGTGAGATTCCATATGACACAAGTCATCAAGGAGTTCCATCGGGTGCATCCAGATTGATTTCCAAGCATATGGTATGTTCCATGCAAACCGTGCACCTATCTTGCATTAAGATTAACACTATCTCCAATGCACCAAATCGAACCTCCACTTGAGCCTCTTCAACTACGAGTACCATCGGGTGCGTCTAAAATGGTTTCTTAGCCTATGGTGCATTAGGCGTAAACCGTGCACATATCTTCTACCAAAACTAACATTGTCTCTAAACGAATCGAAGCAAGATTCCTTATGACACACATCATCAAGGAGTTATATCAGGTGTGTCCTAATTGATTTCTGAGCATATCGTATGTTCCATGCAAACCGTGCATCTATCATGCATCAAGATTAGCACTATCTCCAAACAGACCAAACCGAGCTTTTACTTGAGCCCCTTGACCTAGGAGTACCATCGGGTGCGTCCAAAATGGTTTCTTATCCAATATGCATTAGGTGCAAACCGTGCACCTATCTTGCACCGAAACTAACACAGTCTCTAAATGGACCGAAATGAGATTCCATATGACACATGTCATCTAGGTGTTCCATCTGGTGCGTCCAAATTGATTTCTGAGCATATGGTATGTTCCATGCAAATCGTGCACCTATCTTGCATCAAGATTAGCACTATCTCTAAATAGAACAAACCAAGCCTCCACTTGAGCCCCTTCACCTAGGAGTACCATCAGGTGCTTCCAAAATGGTTTCTTAGACTTTAGTGCATTAGGTTCAAACCGTGCACATATCTTGCACCGAAACTAATACTATCTCTAAGCACACCAAAGCGAGATTCCATATGACACACGTCATCAAGGAGTTCTATCGGGTGTGTACAAATTAATTTCTAAGCATATGGTACGTTCCATGCAGACCGTGCATCTATCTTGCATCAAGATTAGCACTATCTCCAAACAGATCAAACCGAGCTTCCACTTGAGCCTCTTCACCGAAGTACCAACAGGTGCTTCTAAATTGGTTTCTTAGACTATGGTGCATTAGACGCAAACCATGCACATATCTTGCACCGAAATTAACACTGTTTCTAAATAGACGAAAGCGAGATTCCATATGATACACATCATCAAGGAGTTCCATCGGGTGCATACAAATTGATTTCCAAACATATGGTATGTTCTATGCAAACCGTGCACTTATCTTGCATCAAGATTAGCACTATCTCCAAACAGACCGAACCGAGCTTGCACTTGAGGCCCTTCATCTAGGAGTAAAAACAGTTGCGTTAAAAATGGTTTCTTAGACTATGGTGCATTAGGCACCAACTATGCACCTATCTTGCACCGAAACTAACATTGTGTCCAAACAGACCGAAGCGAGATTCCATGTGACACACGTCATCTAGGAGTTCCTTTGGGTGTGCCCAAATTGATTTCTTAACATATGGCACGTTCCATGCAAACTGTGCAACTATGTTGCATCAAGATTAGAACTATATCCGAACAGACCAAATCGAGCCTCCACTTGAGCCTCTTCAACTACGAGTACCATCGGGTGTGTCTAAAATGTTTTCTTAGGCAATGGTGCATTAGGCGTAAACTGTGCACATATCTTCTATCAAAGCTAACACTGTCTCTAAACGATTCAAAGCAGGATTCCATATGACACACATCTTCAAGGAGTTATATCAGGTGCGTCCTAATTGATTTCTGAGCATATCGTATGTTCCATGCAAACCGTGCATCTATCTTGCATCAAGATTAACCCTATCTCCAAACAGACCAAACTGAGCTTTCACTTGAGCCCCTTGACCTAGGAGTACCATCGGGTGCGCCAAAATGGTTTCTTATCCTATGGTGCATTAGGTGCAAACCGTGCACCTATCTTGCACTGAAACTAACACAGTCTCTAAACGGACCGAAGTGAGATTCCATATGACACATGTCATCTAGGAGTTCCATCTGGTGCATCCAAATAGATTTCTGAGCATATGGTATGTTCCATGCGAATCGTGCACCTATCTTGCATCAACATTAGCACTATCTCTAAACCGACCGAACAGAGCCTCCACTTGAGCCTCTTCACCTAGGAGTACCAACAGGTGCTTCCAAAATGGTTTCTTAGACTTTAGTGCATTAGGCGCAAGCTGTGCACATATCTTGCAACGAAACTAATACTATCTCTAAGGACACCAAAGCGAGATTCCATATGACACACGTCATCAAGGAGTTCTATCGGGTGTGTCCAAATTAATTTCTAAACATATGGTACGTTCCATGCAGACCGTGCATCTATCTTGCATCAAGATTAGCACTATCTCCAAACAGATCAAACCAAGCTTCCACTTGAGCCTCTTCACCGAAGTACCAACAGGTGCTTCCAAAATGGTTTCTTAGACTATGGTGCATTAGGCGCAAACCATGCACATATCTTGCACCGAAACTAACACTATTTCTAAACAGACCAATGAGAGATTCCATATGATAAACATCATCAAGGAGTTCCATCTGGTGCATCCAAATTGATTTCCAAGCATATGGTATGTTCCATGCAAACCATGCACCTATCTTGCATCAAGATTAGCACTATCTCCAAACAGACCGAACCGAGCTTCCACTTGAGCCTCTTCATCTAGGAGTACAAACAGTTGCATCAAAAATGGTTTCTTAGACTATGGTGCATTAGGCACAAACTATGCACCTATCTTGCACCAAAACTAACATTGTCTCCAAAGAGACCGAAGTGAGATTCCATATGACACACGTCATCTAGGAGTTCCTTTGGGTGTGTCCAAATTGATTTCTTAACATATGGTACGTTCCATGCAAACTGTGCAACTATGTTGCATCAAGATTAGCACTATATCCGGACAGACCAAATCGAGCCTCCACTTGAGCCTCTTCAACTACGAGTACCATCGGGTGTGTCTAAAATGGTTTCTTAGCCTATAGTGCATTAGGCGTAAACCATGCACATATCTTATACTAAAGCTAACACTGTCTCTAAACGAATCGAAGCGAAATTCCATATGACACACATCATCAAGGAGTTATATCAGGTGTTTCCTAATTGATTTCTGAGCATATCGTATGTTCCATGAAAATCGTGCATCTATCTTGCATCAAGATTAGCACTATCTCCAAACAGACCAAACCGAGCTTTCACTTGAGCCCATTGACCTAGGAGTACCATCGGGTGCGTCCAAAATGGTTTCTTATCCTATGGTGCATTAGGTGCAAACCGTGCACCTTTCTTGCACCGAAACTGACACAGTCTCTAAACAGACCAAAGTGAGATTCCATATGACACATGTCATATAGGAGTTCCATCTGGTGCATCCAAATAGATTTCTGAGCATATTGTACGTCCCATGCAAATCGTGCACCTATCTTGCATCAACATTAGCATTATCTCTAAACAGACCGAACAGAGCCTCCACTTGAGCCTCTTCACCTAGGAGTACCAATAGGTGCTTCCAAAATGGTTTTTTAGACTTTGGTGCATTAGGCGCAAACCGTGCACATATCTTGCACCGAAACTAATACTATCTCTAAGCACACCAAAGCAAGATTCCATATGACACATGTCGTCAAGGAGTTCTATCGAGTGTGTCCCAATTAATTTCTAAGCATATGGTACGTTCCATGCAGACCGTGCATCTATCTTGCATCAAGATTAGCACTAGCTCAAACAGATCAAACCGAGCTTCCACTTGAGCCACCGAAGTACCAACAGGTGCTTCCAAAATGGTTTCTTAGACTATGGTGCATTAGGCGCAAACCATGCACATATCTTGCACCGAAACTAACACTGTTTCTAAACAGAGCAAAGAGAGATTCCATATGATACACATCATCAAAAGGTTCCATCGGGTGCATCCAAATTGATTTCCAAGCATATGGTATGTTCCATGCACCTACCTTGCATCAAGATTAGCACTGTCTCCAAACAGACCGAACCGAGCATCCACTTGAGCCCGTTCACCTAGGAGTACGAACAAGTGCGTCCAAAATGGTTTCTTAGACTATGGTGCATTAGGTGCAAACTGTGCACCTATCTTGCACCGAAACTAACAATGTCTCCAAATGGACCGAAGCGAGATTCCATATGACACACGTCATCAAGGAGTTCCATCGGGTGCATTGAAATTGATTTCTAAGCATATGGTATGTTCCATGTAAACCATGCACCTACCTTGCATAAGGATTAGCACTATCTCTAAACTGAACGAACCAAGCTTCCACTTGAGCCTCTTCACCAAGGAGTACCAAACAGTGCGTCCAAAATGGTTTCTTAGACTATGGTGCATTAGGCGCAAACTGTGCACCTATCTTGCACTAAAACTTACAATGTCTACAAACGAACCGAAGCAAGATTCCATATGACACACGTCATCAAGGAGTTCTATTGTTTGTGTCCAAATTAATTTCTAAGCATATGGTACGTTCCATGCAGACCGTGCATCTATCTTGCATCAAGATTAGCACTAGCTCAAACAGATCAAACCGAGCTTCCACTTGAGCCACCGAAGTACCAACAGGTGCTTCCAAAATGGTTTCTTAAACTATGGTGCATTAGGCGCAAACCATGCACATATCTTGCACTAAAACTAACACTGTTTCTAAACAGACCAAAGCGAGATTCCATATGACACAGGTCATCAAGGAGTTGCATCGGGTGCATACAAATTGATTTCCAAGCATATGGTATATTCCATGCAAACAGTGCACCTATCTTGCATCAAGATTAGCACTATCTCCAAACAGACCGAACCGAGCTTCCACTTGAGCCTCTTCATCTAGGAGTACAAACAGGTGCATAAAAAATGGTTTCTTAGACTATGGTGCATTAGGCACAAACTATGCACTTATCTTGCACCAAAACTAACATTGTCTCCAGACAGACTGAAGCGAGATTCCATATGACACACGTCATCTAGGAGTTCCTTTGGGTGTGTCCAAATTGATTTCTTAACATATGGTACGTTCCATGCAAACTGTGCAACTATGTTGCATCAAGATTAGTACTATATCCGCACAGACCAAATCGAGCCTCCACTTGAGCCTCTTCAACTACGAGTACCATCGAGTGTGTCTAAAATGGTTTCTTAGCCTATAGTGCATTAGGCGTAAACCATGCACATATCTTATACTAAAGCTAACACTGTCTCTAAACGAATCGAAGCAAGATTCCATATGACACACATCATCAAGGAGTTATATCAGGTGTGTCCTAATTGATTTCTGAGCATATCGTATGTTCCATGCAAACCGTGCATCTATCTTGCATCAAGATTAGCACTATATCCAAACAGACCAAACCGAGCTTTCACTTGATCCCCTTGACCTAGGAGTACCATCGGGTGCGTCCAAAATGGTTTCTTATCCCATGGTGCATTAGGTGCAAACCGTGCACCTATCTTGCACCGAAACGAACACAGTCTATAAACGCACCGAAGGGAGATTCCATATGACACATGTCATTTAGGAGTTTCATCTGGTGCATCCAAATAGATTTCTGAGCATATGGTATGTTCCATGCAAATCGTGCACCTATCTTGCATCAACATTAGCATTATCTCTAAACAGACCGAACAGAGCCTCCACTTGAGCCTCTTCACCTAGGAGTACCAACAGGTGCTTCCAAAATGGGTTTTTAGACTTTGGTGCATTAGGCGCAAACCGTGCACATATCTTGCACCGAAACTAATACTGTCTCTAAGCGCACCAAAGCGAGATTCCATATGACACACGTCATCAAGGAGTTCTATCGGGTGTGTCTAAATTAATTTCTAAGCATATGGTACGTTCCATGTAGACCGTGCATCTATCTTGCATCAAGATTAGCACTATCTCCAAACAGATCAAACCGAGCTTCCACTTGAGCCTCTTCACCGAAGTACCAACAGGTGCTTCCAAAATGGTTTCTTAGACTATGGTGCATTAGGCGCAAACCATGCACATATCTTGCACCGAAACTAACACTGTTTCTAAACAGACCAAAGAGAGATTCCATATGATACACATCATCAAGGAGTTCCATCGGGTGCATCCAAATTGATTTCCAAGCATATGGTATGTTCCATGCACCTACTTTGCATCAAGATTAGCACTATCTCCAAACAGACCGAACCGAGCATCCACTTGAGCCCCTTCACCTAGGAGTACCAACAAGTGCGTCCAAAATGGTTTCTTAGACTATGGTGCACTAGGTGCAAACTGTGCACCTGTCTTGCACCGAAACAAACAATGTCTCCAAATGGACCGAAGCGAGATTCCATATGACACACGTCATCAAGGAGTTCCATCGGGTGCATCGAAATTGATTTCCAAGCATATGGTATGTTCCATGCAAACCGTGCACCTATCTTGCATCAAGATTAGCACTATCTCCAAACTGACCGAACCGAGCTTCCACTTGAGCCTCTTCATCTAGGAGTACAAACAGTTGCATCAAAAATGGTTTCTTAGACTATGGTGCATTAGGCACAAACTATGCACCTATCTTGCACCAAAACTAACCTTGTCTCCAAACAGACCGAAGCGAGATTCCATATGACACACGTCATCGAGTTCCTTTAGGTGTGTCCAAATTGATTTCTTAACACATGGTACATTCTATGCAAACTGTCCAACTATGTTGCATCAAAATTAGCACTATATCCGAACAGACCAAATCGAGCCTCCACTTGAGCCTCTTCAACTACGAGTACCATCGGGTGTGTCTAAAATGGTTTCTTAGCCTATGGTGCATTAGGCATAAACCGTGCACATATCTTATACCGAAGCTAACACTGTGTCTAAACGAATTGAAGCAAGATTCCATATGACACACATCATCATGGAGTTATATCAGGTGTGTCCTAATTGATTTCTGAGCATATCGTATGTTCCATGCAAACCGTGCATCTATCTTGCATCAAGATTAGCACTATATCCAAACAGACCAAACCGAGCTTTCACTTGAGCCCCTTGACCTAGGAGTACCATCGGGTGCGTCCAAAACTGTTTCTTATCCTATGGTGCATTAGGTGCAAACCGTGCACCTATCTTGCACTGAAACTAACAAAGTCTCTAAACGGACCGAAGGGAGATTGCATATGACACATGTCATCAAGGAGTTCCATCTGGTGCATCCAAATAGATTTCCGAGCATATGGTATGTTCCATGCAAATCGTGCACCTATCTTGCATCAACATTAGCATTATCTCTAAACAAACCGAACAGAGCCTCCACTTGAGCCTCTTCACCTAGGAGTACCAACAGGTGCTTCGAAAATGTTTTTTAGACTTTGGTGGATTAGGCGCAAACCGTGCACATATGTTGCACCAAAACTAATACTATCTCTAAGCACACCAAAGTGAGGTTCCATATGACACATGTCATCAAGGAGTTCTATCGGGTGTGTCCAAATTAATTTATAAGCATATGGTACGTTCCATGCAGACCGTGCATCTATCTTGCATCAACATTAGCACAATCTCCAAACAGATCAAACCGAGCTTCCACTTGAGCCTCTTCACCGAAGTACCAACAGGTGCTTCCAAAATGGTTTCTTAGACTATGGTGCATTAGGTGCAAACCATGCACATATCTTGCACCGAAACTAACACTGTTTCTAAACAGACCAAAGAGAGATTCCGTATGATACACATCATCAAGGAGTTCCATCTGGTGCATCTAAATTGATTTCCAAGCATATGGTATGTTCCATGCACCTACCTTGCATCAAGATTAGCACTATCTCCAAACAGACCGAAATTCTTACCGATCAACCTCACCTCCAATGTCTTGGCCCGCTAGGAAATCTAGATCCCACCGATCTAATAAACGCAGAGACAAACAGAATCTCCTTGAGAGCCAAAAACTTCTCCCTAGATCTATGGAAAGATGCCTTCCGTTCCTGGCCCAGTCCTACCAAGGGATGGAAGGATTGGTTCCTAAGAGTCGGCCATTCAAATGAGGTTCAATGGGGCAAGCGGAAGTTAGACCAGTACATTAGATTGTCTCTTGCCGATATGGAGAGGAATGAGTCACTGCTAATTGTTGCTTCGTACTTTTGGTCAGACACGCTCAATGCTTTTGTGTTTGGCCATGGCCCTCCTCCTACACTTGCCGATGTACTCATGCTCACTGGCTTAGACATATCCACTGCCGATTACAGCCATCTATTTGACACCAAACCCAGTTCTAAGGTAGAAACTCGTGCTATCGGCGGTTGGTCTGGGTACATTCAGAAGTACCGAAAAACAGGACGAGTTAGTGCAAAAGAACAGACCACTTTCCTGAATATGTGGCTGGATAAGTTTGTATTCTGTGGCCGATTGGCAGGACCAACCTCTGTTTACTTATTGGCAGCAGAAAGATTAGCCAATGGTGGCCGATTAACTCTTGGCCGATACCTGCTCGGCTCTGCTTATCACCTCCTCCACCAGGTAGCCAAGAAACTTCGGCTAGGTCAATCGATCGGCAACTTAGGGGGTCCTTGGTGGTTTATCAACATGTGTCTTAGTCTCCACATGCACAAACGCCTGGAATTCGACCTCTTTGCACAGCGCTTCCCCAGGGACATAGCCGAGGATTATGAATTGGATGAAGAAGAATCGGCAACTCGTTCCCCCTTGAACTTTGGCGAGGCTGCCATAGTCTTAACTGGCACTGGTGGTAATGAAGACCAGGTTAGCCGATTCTTTTAGACTCTCTATGAGGTCTGACCAGAGAACTGCGGGCATGGACGCCTTATGAAGATCCAGACACCAGATTTCTCCTGACTTTCCATCCCTTCAATGATGCTCTCAACAAGGACCGTGATGTGATGATGGCAATTATCACTCTAAGGGCCATACCAGTGAATTTCTTAGGTAGTGGGAAAGCTTCCAATCTGACCTATGAGTTCTACAATCCATCGACACTAGCTCGTCAGCTAGCCTTTGGACAGCTGCCGATTGCACTTTGCTACGCCGATGTGGTAAAGCCGAGGGAGACCATCACCAGCAATCTTGAGTGGATCAGAATAGCTCAACTTCCGCCAAACGCCGATACAGATGTCAATCTATCGGCTTGGATCCCAGCTCTCTTCATTACTCAGGCATACAAACAGTGGTGGGAGGAGTGGAAAGAGCATTTGTTTTGCAGATCAGCCCTCACATACCGTGGCATGATCGACCCCAAATACAAAGTCCCCAATAATACTGTAAGTATTTTAACCGATGTTTCAATCCTTTCACTTTCATTTTCTATCGGCAACTTACTTTCTTTGTTTTATACAGGTTGATGATACGCCACCATCAATTAGCAGAAGTGGCAGGCCAATCGAACTCCTTCCATCGGGCCCGATCTCTTTGATCGACAACAACGCTATGAGCTTGGCGGCTTTAATGCACCGGGGTGTGCGTTTCAAGAAAATCACCACCAGGCGAGCGAAAACATCCCCGTCGGTAGCGGCTACTGCTTTGGCACAAGCTTTCAAGGTAAATCCTTGAATTCTTCAACTTATACCGATTCCATTCTTACATTTACACAATTTTCAGGACACATCAGCTGGCATGGGAACTTCATCGGTAACTTTTTACTATTTCAACTAGAACCTCATCAATACTCTGTTACACTTGTACTTATAAAACTTTTATCGTTATATTAGCAAACTGGCAAATCGGCAAAGACCAGAAGTACCAAAACGACTGCCGATGCCCCCCAGTCCATCCAAGCAAAGAGAAAGGGTCCCAAGAGTACCAAGTCACAAGCGAAGCGTCAGAGAAAAGCAATGCCTCCTCCTCCCCCAGGGTCACCGATTCAAGTGGAATCATCCCCTTCTTCGCCAGAAGCTCAGACACAACAAGTACCGTCTCCACCTCAGCCACAAGAAGAACCTCAGCTAGAAGAACCTCAGCCAGGAGAACCTCAGCCAGAAGGTACACTAACCGATGTACATGAACAGACCGCCGATCCAGCAGGTTCGATCATAGCATCGGTAGTGTCTTTGATTGAGACAAACATAGCACCTCCTTAAGGTAGAGTACTATCTATGAAATTATTGCCAATGGACCTATTTTCTGCCTTATAATTATCCTTGTTAATTTTTCAGCTGACATTGCCCCATCGGCAACTCCAGCCGATCAACCTATATTACCATCGACATCGACTAGCCAAAGGCGAGAGATAGCTTTGAAACAAGTAAGTCATTTGATTATCATCTTTTATTTTACTAACACTTCACCATCAAATAACCTATCTCCATTTCTTTTCTAGGAACAAGATTCCCCCGACAGCCTGTTTTCCTTTGCCATCGAAATTTCCGATGATGAAGGCGAGGAAGCAAGCTCTTCTCAAGCAATCGGTATTTCATCGGCAGAGATTAGAGCAAAGCTGGAAGATTTGCTAGCCCTGCTTCATCAGGATACGGCCCAACTGGTTGATGACTCCGATCCAGCCAAGGCTCTGTTCAAAGCTCTCAGAGGCCAAATTCCTGCCGATGCTGAGGAAATCCTCTTCAAAGTTGCACATTTGGAGAGTCAACAGCTCCAATACCAAAAGGCCACCCAACGCCTTGCCGATAGAGCCACTCATGCCCAACTCTCAGAGGAGGTGATGAAAGTAAAGCACCATGCCGATGAAAAACACAATAGCATCTGCATTCTGAAATCCTCAGGAGATGTGCTGAAACAAAAGATCTCCGATCTATCGGCAAGAAGGGAAACCCTGTTGGCGGAGCTTAAACAAATAGAAGAGGCTCTATCCCAAGCTCAACAGGAGGAAAGTCAGCTGCCCGAGATAATCAAAACCCTTGAACAAGAGCGAAACGCCCAAGCTCGTAAGGCACTGCAGATGTAGAAGAAGCTAAAGCCAGTGGAGGGCTCTTCCGATGAAGACATGAAGGAGATAGAAGAGGCCGATCAGATTCGTCTGCGCGCTATATCGGCGATCCAAGCTCTGCTAAACATATGAACTCTTCATCGGCGACGTGTTTTGCTCTTCTCTTTTAAAAACTCCTGATTATTTTGGTCTAGCAGAGAGGACTGTTATCGGCATCTTTTAAAACATCGGGTTCAGTCCCAGACACATTTCGATTCAGCCGATAGGAGTGTTATCGGCACTTAAACTTTTTATGCATCGACCCAAGTACTTGGGTAATATTTCTTTAAATATTTTCCATTCAATGCTCTGGGAAATTCAACACCTTCGAGAGTTTCTAAAATATAGGCATTGCCAGGAGCAGATCGATTTATCCGATAGGGACCTTCCCAATTGGGAGACCACTTCCCAAATTTTGAACTTTTGGTTCTAATCAGTAAGATTAGTTTCCATACTAAGTCTCCATTGGCAAACTCCTTAGCCTTTACCTTCTTATCATACCATCTGACAACTCTCTTTTTATTTTCTTCTATACTCATCAAAGCCCTCAGCCGATGCCTTGCTAAATCATCCAACTCGTCTTTCATCAAAGTAGCATAGTCATCGGCAGTCCATTGATCTTGAAAAGATAGTTGCCTAGATCCGGTCCTAATTTCCCAAGGTAGCACGGCATCATGTCCATACACCAATTGATAAGGTGAAACTTTGGTCGACCCATGACAAGCCATCCGATATGACTATAAAGCTTCATTCAACAATGTATGCCACCTCCTAGGATTTTCTTCAATCTTCCGTTTGATAAGTTTGATAATTCCTTTGTTGGATGCCTCGGCCTGCCCATTAGCTTGAGCATAATAAGGAGAAGAATTTAACACTTTAATTCTCATACCGATTGCAAACTCATCAAACTCCCCCGATGTAAACATAGTACCCTGATCGGTAGTAATTGTTTGAGGAATACCAAATCGGTAAATAATATGCTCTTTCACAAAATTAATCATATCAGCCGATGTAACTTTCTTCAAAGGAATAGCTTTAACCCACTTGGTGAAATAATCAGTAGTAACTAAGATTAATTTATGCCCTTTACTAGATGGTGGATAAATCTGTCCGATCAGATCAATAGCCCATCCCCGTAATGGCCAAGGTTTAACAATGGGATTCATGGCCGATGCAGGTGCCCTTTGAATATTGCCAAATTTCTGACATCCTTGATACCCTTTGAAATACTAAAAACAATCCTCAACTATAGTTGGCTAATAATACCCATTTCTCATGATCATCCATTTCATCTTAAAAGCCGACTGATGTGCTCCACACACTACTTCATGGATCTCTCCCATCAAACTTTTAGCTTCATCATCACCTAAGCACTTGAGAAGAACTCCATCGATTGTTCGATAATATAATTCATCCTCGAGGAGCACATACTTGGTAGCTTGAAACCGAACACGCATCTCAACCTTCTTAGATGGATCCCTTAAATAATCAATGATTTATTTTCTCCAATCATCGGCACTGACTGCCGATAACGTGTTCAATATGGGTTGATACCCCGAGGCATGTTGAGCCAACCGATTAGCCTCCTCATTATGTAACCGAGGAACATGCTCTAATTGGAAATCTTTGAATTCCCTTAACAGTTGTATACTCTTTTAGTAATAAGTTATCAGGACTTTGCTTCGGCATTCATAGCTTCCAACCAATTGATTTATAACCAGCATAGAATCCCCGATGATTTCAACAGCATCAGCATGAACTTCTTTTAACAATTCCAACCCTTTGATCAAAGCTTGATACTCGTCTTGATTATTCGTTGACGTGGCATCAATCGGCAAAGAGAACTCATATTTCCTTCCCTGAGGGGAAATTAACACTATGCCGATTCCTGTCCCCCGGTCACACGTGGATTCATCAAAGAAGAGCGTCCAAGGTACAATTTCCAAAGCCTCCACTACACCGCAATGTTGAGTCACAAAATCGGCCATAACTTGCCCTTTAACCGCTTTAGCCGATTCGTAACGTAGATCAAATTCCGATAGTGCCAAAATCCACTTACCGATTCTACCACTCATAATCGGCATAGATAGCATATATCGGACCACATCATCTTTGCATATAACAGTGCATTCGGCCGATAGCAAATAGTGCCTTAATTTAGTGCAAGAAAAATATAGGCATAAACATAATTTTTCAATTGTCGAATACCTAGTCTCAGCATCAATCAATCTTCTACTTAAATAGTAAATTACATGCTCCTTCCCTTCAAATTCCTGAATCAAAGCCGAACCGATGACCATCCCATCGGTAGACAAATATAATTTGAAGGGCTTTCCTTGTTGAGGCGAAATCAAGACAAGAGGATTTGTCAAATAACTCTTGATTTCATCTAAGGCCAACTATTGTTCTTCTCCTCATATAAATTCTTGATCGGCTTTCAATTTAAGCAAAGGACTACAAGCATGAATTTTACCAGATAGATTAGATATAAATCGCCTGATAAAATTTACCTTGCCGATCAAAGACTGGAGTTCAGTTTTGTTGGTAGGGGGAACTATCTTGTTAATAGCATCAATAGACCATCTACTAATCTCAATTCCTCTCTGATGCACCACGAAACCAAGAAATTGCCCTGCCGATACACCAAATGCACACTTATTAGGATTCATCTTTAGACCATGTTTCCTTGTGCATTCCAACACCTTTCGCAAATCGGCAAGATGCTTTGTGAAATCTCCAGACTTAACCACCACATCCTCAATATAAATTTCTATCAGCTTGCCGATGAACTCATGAAAGATAAAATTCATAGCTCTTTGATAGGTAGCACCAGCATTTTTCAAACCAAAGGTCATGACTATCCACTCAAACAGCCCAACATGGCCAGGACATCTAAATGCAGTCTTTGGAATATCTTCTTCAGCCATGGATATTTGATTATATCCTGCATTGCCATCCATAAAGCATATGATCCGATTCCCAGCCGCAGCATCAACTAATAAATCGGCAATCGACATCGGGTAACCATCCATCGGCGTAGCTTTATTAAGATTCCTGAAATCAATGCAAACTCGAAGCTTCCCATTTTTCTTGTAAACTGGAACAACATTGGAAATCCACTCGGCATACTGACACTGCCGAATAAATTTAGCTTCGATAAGTTTAGTTATTTGGGCCTTAATATCAGGAAGAATATTAGGATTACATCGGCGAGCTGGCTGCTGATGTGGCCGAAATCCAGATTTGATGGGTAACCGATGTTCAACAATTGATCGGTCTAAACCAGGCATCTCAGTATAATCCCAAGCAAAGCAATCTTTATATTCCTTTAACAAATCGATTAACTGCTGCTTACATTCAGAATCTAACTTAGCGATAATAAAAGTAGGTCTAGGCTTATCTCCATTACCTATATCTACCTCTACCAAATCATCGGCCGATGCGAACCCCAGGACTAATTTTCCATCATCGGCAGACCTATCCATCAAAACTCCTCATCAGAACCGACTGCTTGGATCGGTGGAATTTCATAATCAGCAATCTTAAGGAAATCCTTCTCCCAAGCTTCTCCTGAGATGCACCTGGTCCGCTCATAAGTATCTGCCTCTGCCGATGCGATGACATAAGAAGAATCTCTTGGGACAATTTCAATCTTGTCACCTACCCACTGAACAAAGCATTGATGCATTGTTGATGGGATCCAACAATTGGCATGGATCCAATGTCTCCCAAGTAGCAGATTATACGCACCCTTTCCACTGATCACGAAGAAAGTTGTCGGTAAGGTTTTACTGCCGATGGTCAACTCGACGCATATTGCCCCCTTAACTGGAGATACATTTCCTTCAAAGTCCTTTAGCATCATATCGGTCTTGGTCAAATCTTGATCTCCTCTCCCAAGCTTCCGATAGACTGCGTATGGCATAATATTAATAGCAGCTCCACCGTCAACGAGTATCTTGGTCATCGGCTGCCCATCAACCCTCCTTTTGACAAATAAAGCTTTAAGTTGTTGCCTTTCATTGTCGGCGGGCTTTTCAAAGATAGCCGTCATCAGATCTAGAGCCAACTGAGCTATCTGGTCGGAGAAATCCAGCTCTTCATCATCACTGGACGGTGCAAGGAACTCCATCGGCAACATAAATACCATGTTAACATCTGCCGATGGCCCTTTTCCCTTAGGATCCGGTTGCTGCTGATTTCCAGATTGGCCAGAATTCTCGCCTTTACTTAGCTCTTCTCGTCTTTCGCGCTGCAGCCTTCTTTTCTATGTCCTAGTCAATCCCTCTGGACACCACGGAGGAAGTTGTGGCTGCCTTGCCGATGGGCGACGACTTTCCCTTGACTCCACCCGATAAGTATTAGCATCCCTACAAAATATGAACTCATCGGGAATTCGTGCATTAGCCATCTCTTCAAGCTCCTTCTGGTTCTTGGGAAAATAGCCGACACGGTCGCCAAGCCTATCATGCACACTGAGTCTGCCCCCCAGCCGATCATGAACTTACGCTCTCTCCTAATAGGCCCGTTAAATCGTCGATCATCATTGTGATACTGCCGATTAGGTCTGTCATACCGATCATAACCATTGCATTCTGGGCAATCCCTAACAGTGGGCAATTTAATGTTTTGCTCCCAACAATGGATAAAGAATGGGCAGTTCCAATGATCTTTATGCCGATTCCACTCTTGTCGGCGTCTCTCTTCTTCCCAACGATAACCCTCCTGTTGGCGCCGATACCGATCTTCACGTTGCTGCCAAGTCTCCCGATGCCTTCTATGAGTTATCACAATGCCAGATCGGGGAGGCCTTCCAGAGCTAGTTCCTTCTTGGATTAAACCCTTTCCTTTGGCATCGGCAGCAGTAACCTGATGCTGAGGATCCACCGATGCACTTTTCTCAGCGGCTTCTGACATCAAGACCTTGGGTTTTCCCTTAGCATCCAACATATTTGTTGGGAAAAGATGTTGATCGATCTTCATCGACTTCTGAGCTTTAGAATTATCAAATTTGATCCTCCCAAATTCTATAGCCGACTGCAGCTGTTGCCTAAAAACTTTGCACTCATTTGTACTGTGGGATGTTGCATTGTGCCACTTGCAGTACTTCATCTTCTTCAACTCTTTAGCCGATGGAATCACATGATTGGGCGACAACTTAATCTGCCCTTCCTGAAGTAGAAAGTCAAATATCCTATCGGCTTTGGTGATATCAAATGCAAACTTTTCTGGCTCTTTATGCCCAAAAGGGCAAGACATCGGCTTCTTATTTTTCACCCACTCTGCCAAGCCGATGACTGGTTCTTCATCAGAGTCTGAGCTTGCTGTCTCATCAACAAATGACACCTTTTTATTCCACGCTCTCTTGGGCTCAAAAGGTTTAATATCTTGGTTAGAAATCCTCTGCACCAAATGACTTAGACTTTCGAACTCTTGGGAAGCATACTTGTCTCTGATATGCAGCAACAATCCCTGGAAAGCCAAATCGGCTAGCTGCCGATCATCCAAGATCAGACTATAGCATTTATTCTTAACTTCTCACAACCTCTGCAGAAAGCTTTCAACCGATTAATCATTGCGTTGTTTCAATCTGACCAAATCGGTGATCTTCTTCTCATGGACTCTAGAAAAGAAGTATTTGTGGAATTGCTTCTCCAGATCGGCCCAAGTAATCACTGAGTTAGGAGGTAATGATATAAACCAAGTAAAAGCCGATCCAGACAAAGATGACGAGAACAAACGAACCCTTAACTCGTCTCTGTTGGCAGCCTCCCCACATTGGATGATGAACCTGTTGACGTGCTCCATGGTTGATGTGTCATCCTGTCCAGAAAACTTAGTAAAATCGGGTACCTTGTACCGATTTGGAAGTGGAATCAGGTCATATGCGGGAGGATACGGTGTCCGATAAGAGTAAGTATTGACTTTGGGTTTTATCCCAAATTGGTCTCTCATTACTTCAGCTATCTTATCGGCCCAATAAGCATCGGCGTCTTGCCGATGAGGCGGTTGTGGATCTGGCACCTGCTGATATGCTTCCACGTGTCTCTGAGGTGCACGATCTGCATGGAACATTGGATTAACCATCTAACCACCAATCTGCTGACCAAGATTCATCGGTTGGTTGATCAACCCTTGATTCTGAAACCCAGGTTAGATTTGTCCTTGTTGAAACCCTACGGCCTGATGATTCTGCTGAGGCATCTGTGGAAAGACCAGCTGCCCTCTCCATCCACTGTTAGCATTCATCGGCATAGGCCTTGCCGATGACTGGTAATTGGGCATCATCATTGAATTGACATACCCCGGTTGTGTCATAAACCTCTGCTGCGTCGGCACTAGATCTGCCGATGCATTAGGCATCTGAAACGTTGGAGCTTGAGAATTCCCAGTATAGGGCCTTGCAGTAGTAGTTGTAGTGTACTGGGGACTCTGATTCATCGGCAGATTTGGAGGTGCTGATGCCAAAGGAGCCTTGCCTGTTATGTCAGCCACTTGAGATGTTCCAGGAGTCTTTGCCATCATCTCTGGAGGCATACCAGTACCCCACCAATTAGGAGGAACAGATCCCGACATTACCGATGCCAATAGATCTGTGGCAAGCTTGATTTGCCCGTCTGATGCTGACAGACTGGTCGTCATCGGCGTAGATTGCGCATTACTGAGCCCTAATGTGCTTGGAGGAGAAGTAGCTTCTTTACCCGCAACGGCTGTAGTAGCCGATGGAGCTGTAACCAATGATGACCCTGGCTAATGATAGGCAGGACCCATATAATTTGGTTGCAACTGCCCTTCCTTGAAAGTTCTAGCCACCACATTGAAAACCGTGTTAGACAGTACACCAGCTTGATTAATCAAGGCACGGTTAATAGCACTGTCAACCATGTCTTGAAGTTTACCAGGATTGGCTTCAAAAGTTATTTGCCGAGGTGCCGGCAATGTTTCCTTTTGGATCACCTCGCCGCTCCTATTGATGCTGAAGGATTTCAAGCATTGCTGCTTGTATTCCTCTATGGCCTTTGCCATGGCTTACTTCTACTCATCTCTGAGATTGGCTTCCGTTACGGGGATAACGTTCTCTAAGTTGAAATCGGTATTCGACATGTTGATCTTGATCTTGAATCTAGTCCCACCGGGCGTGCCAAAAGATGTGTTGGTGCAAAAGTGATCTGCAAACACAAAGGGCTAATACCCGATTCAAACGTTAAGGCGTGCCAGCCGATTTGACCTAATACAATCGACAAAGGTGGTAACTTGACCACTTTGGTCCCGACAACAGCGATACGCCCGGATGTCACGGCCAAGAGGTGATCACGTGGAACTTGAGAACACACCGAGTTTGACTCGACGAATTCCTAAGAACTCGTAGTAAAAAGAAAATATGATGAAGTCGTCAAAAAAGTAGATGCTGTAATATGAGTAGAAACTTGTGTTTGATTGATTGATCGATATCTCATTACATCGCCCTAGGGTCTATATTTATACCCTGTCCAAAGAGCTACAACCAGACACGACTAGGACTCAAATTCCAAATTAAACGGAAACCGTATACAAAATGAATTCTAATAACTGAGAAAAACATTAAACTACCCCCGTAACCGACCGGGACACCATCATGAATCAATCGGCAACTTCCGCGCTTTCCTTCAGGGTCATCGGCAGATTACCCATCCACAGTCATCGGCAAACACCGTCATTGGTCATCAACACGAATACATTACCACCTCTGGACTTAGTTACATTTAGTTGTTTCCCCATCGGCAACCACCTTCATCGGCAACTTCCCTGTAGACTAGTTACTGTTGCTTCATCTGCCGATCTATACTTTACTAACCCTAGGTACGAGTCAAAAGATACGTGCCCAAAAACGGTGTGAACACAAGTGAAGGAGAGCTAAACCATATAGAAGATTCTATCTGCTCCCATTCCATGTTCATAAATTCTAAATCCATCCTTGATCTTAGAGACCCCTCTTATCCCTCTCCTTTTCAGTCTCATGATGATCCTAGCAATCCATCAAGACGATCAAACCATAGGAGTCATAAAGACCATGAGGATGACATGTCAAGTAATGTCATAGAAGGAGAGCTAAGCCATATAGAAAATTCTAACACCTCCCACAAGTTCTAAATGGCTAGAATGTGTAGAATGGATAGACAAGGAAGAAGCCTTAATGGATTCTGACATTGGATCAATTTCAAATGGTCAGTTCTTGACTCCTTTTGAAGATGAGATTCATCCAACTATAGAAGAGGACATATGCGAGACCAATCCAGGAGAAACTCCGAACATTCAGATTGGAGACGAAGATAACATTAATGAGCATGGAATTTATTTCATAGCCACTTCATTTACTCCATGCTCATATGCAACATCTTCCCAATCTATTGGTCTCTCCAACATCACCACATTCGGAATCTCCAACCCCCTCTTCCTTTCTATTTATAAAAACTTTAAAAGGGCGGTTGTCGATGCATATGTCTATAATAAATATTGCAGATCTCATTGAGTTGATCTTGATATAGGTCAGTGTTGGAGGGGAAACCACTTCGCCGACATAAATTGATGGTTTCCCAAGGACAAACTTAGTATCCTAAAATAAGCACTGATCAGATCGTAACATGAGCTTTTAATTATTTGCAACATTACCTTGTGTATTGAGCAAATAAGGATAATTGTAAAAATATTCCTTCGAGTATTCTTGTCATTAACCTTTCCAGGAATGGAGCAAGAAGATTGGATGAATGACAAGCACAAGGTATGTCCAACCAATCATCATACAACATTACTTTAAATTCATCCAAACTTGAATTTTCCAAAATTCAAGCTTAGGGGAGTACTTTAAATAAAAACATCCTTTGCCATGTTGCTATGTTGGTTGTCCTTACCTTTGAGACATGCTCAATTAATTAAAAACTAATCACACTACTTCATCTCCACTTGAGTAGATCTCTATAAATGCTCTCATGCTACCTTTATTTGCTTTAGTATATGTCTCGGTTTGGAGTAGTTTCATTTATATTTTAAATTAAGCATGGTGCTTAGGTTAAAATGCCCTCCTAAATCAAATTAGACATGGTGTCTAGGTTGATTTTTGAGCCGATAGTATGCTATAGTAGATATTGGATATTTTGTTGGACTAACCCCTGCAGGAAAACTTTCAATATCGACCTGGGAAGTCCTGAGATAAACTCACATTGGAGACAAAGAGAGAGACACATGAAGTTTAACAAATTACACAAGGAAGACATAGCTCAAAAGAGATGATCCATGGAGGGTGCCACAAACACGATGCACAACCGCTAAGAAAGGAAAGCTTCCACAATGTGATACTGTACCATCACTCTTCAAGTAAGGTAACATCTTAAGATACTTGACTATCACTTTTATAAGATTCTCTTTGGTTCTGGCGTTCACATGAATAAAAGAGACAAACATGTATGATTTACAACTCTAGATTAACCAACCCAATCGATTCAACATGTTTAGTCCTTCCACCTTAGTGATCCCACACTCCTAAACATATGAGCTAAAATGTTGCACATTCAATCTTTGGAAGATATATAAAAAAAACATAAATATAGATAGATTATCTTTCCATTAGGTTGAGCGATCTGATCTGACAAATGTTTTAAATGCTACATTCATGATCTTATTATCCATCAACTTTGTCTTGCTCACTATGCTTAAGGTTAGAGAAGGACAAATACACTGTTGGTTCTGTTGGTGTTTTCCACCAATAGGGCCCATGCACTTGATCTCTGCCTTGTCTCTATGAGCAAGTACACTTCGAGCAAAACATGGAGGAGTTTTACAACTCCTAGACTCCACCAAGTGAAGAACCTAGATCTACGAGCACAAACACACAGAGCAGGATGCTGCTAACACCGCACTTTGAACTGCTGGGCAAACGAAGAACATGGGTGACACCGTATCAAGAGGTGCAGACGTCAAGGTCCACACCTGAATCAAATGACGCACCTAAAGAATGAACACGATGAGAAGTCTTATTCAGAAGACTTAAAACATTGAACCCTCGCCGAAAGGTAAAATTGGTAGTTATCCATATTTATCCTTTCTGCACTCCCTTTTTCCTAAATTATTTACTTTCCTTAAATAGCTTGTTAGTTAATCATGATATCTTGAAAAGAAATTAAAAATGTTAAAAACAGTAAGCCCCATGTGAGTATGCTCATGGCATAAAACCCATAAGTACATTCACTGTGGTGGCGTAAAAATAAAAATATTCCTGTCCTATAAAAATGAAAATATAAAAATAAATTTATGATCCTACCAAAGAGAGTAATATTTATTAGAGGAAGCTCAACATGATAACGACAAAGAGATTTTATGCTAACACTTAACCAGTTCCACAAAGCTTTGTTGTCTATTTGAGCTCCACAGAATTCAAGGATCAAAGAAGACTGGCACACGGAGGACATCCTAATCGCTGTCAGGGTGCTGCTGACATTCAAATACACCTCCGCCACCTGCTAGCTACATCAAAAGAAATTACGTTAAAATCTAGCTTGGAGGAGAGCACCCCCATTTATCCAGCTGAGTGTTTCTACTCGCGTTTATACTTTACTCAAATAATAAAAAGATGCATAATTATAAAAACCCAAATCAAAATTTTGTGCTTATATATATATATATATCTTTGCTTAGTTTGCTAAATAAATAAATAAATAAAGTTTGCTATGAACCCTCATGATAAGCTCTCACATGGAAATAATGAATAGTTGCTCTGCCATGACTAGTTCTCAAAATTGAAATCTCTCTCAAGTTTAGGCATGCTGTTATGAATTAAGATTTGCTCTAAATCTAAACTTGTGGGAAGATTACTTGATCGAAAGTCTAAGTCGTTAACGGATACGATATGGGAAGGTTGAGCTGCTCTTTATCTGTTCCTAGAGATGCTAGAATTCTAGAGAATTTTATCTTTGAAAATCTTTAAAATATTGCATGATGAGTTCCTGTATGATGAGAGTTTAAAATCCTACCACAACCATATATACATGCTTATTAGACTATGAACCATACATTTACTTTTTACTACTTATGAGCTTTGAGTGTGGTCAAGCTGTGTAGACCCTTAGGAGCTTGTCATGCGGTTAATATCAAGATTTACTTGCACGTTCAGTCATACATGCTACTTCTACTCCTGAAGTACGCATCCACACACATCCACTCAATTCTATCTCTAGATTCACCTAAAATTATTCTACTCCTATCCGGGAGAGAATAGCCAAAAACTTTTTCCTATCCCTGTTATTCCCTGTGAAATAAATACTCGAGTTATCTTGGTTACTAGCACTTGCTATATTATTCTAGGAGGGTGAGTGCTCTAAAAAAATATGAATACGAGGAAATAAAAAGGGGCAAGTGCCCGAAACCTCAAAAAAATGTGAGACGATAGGTAAAAATGGACAAGTGTCCGACAGTAGAATTAGGGGCACAAGATACCCACCTCAGAGAAAAGAAAAAAATATAGAGCATCTCATTCTCCTCAAAAAGCTTCAAAGTGCAAGCAACATATGGATCCCCTAAAAAGAGCAAAAGTAGAATTAGACTTTCACCAATGTTATCACCATCATCACCATACACCATTCACTCACCACACATGCACATCTTGATTTGACTTATTGACTTGTTTCTCTAGATCCATGGTTTGACTATGCAATAAATGTCTTGTAAGTATGTATACTTTATCTCCCACCTATGAGCTCCAGATATCAAGCCTTATTAGAGTAGGGTGAGAGAGAAGGCAATGTCACTATGCCTTATACCACAAATACCACATACTTTGAGAGAAGGCATACACAATTACTGCCTTGGTAAGGATCTAGAAATACCACAAAAGAGAGACTAGAGAGTCATACAAGGAATCTCTGAGTTTTATTTGAAAATCTGTAAAAAACTCCAGAGCTATTGTTGATCAAGAACAAGAGACATGGCGCTTGACTTGACCGTTCTATCCTTTAATTACTCAAGACACAAGTGACGGTTACAAGCCCCATGGTAGAAGGTAATATGAGTAAGTTTAAATCTTAACAGTTTACCCTAACCTAGAGATGAGATCTTGTTTGAACGCATGTGTACCTTTAAGGCATCAAACCACTACAAAAACTCTTGAGTCCATCCTTGCTCAGGGACGAGCAAGAGGTAAGCTTGGGGGAGTTGTTGACAGTCCTTAAGTACCAAATTTAATTATCAAATAAACAAAGAAAAGGATCCAAATGCAACCAACACCCAGACTTAAGGTTTTATCTGACAGAATTCTACGAGTTTTGGTGTTTGTCTATTTCTGTAGGGGGTTATTAGGAAACATGGAGGAAAGACCCACACGTCGGTTTTACATAGAGATATTAACGTGTGCGCCAATTTTTTATCATCTAGAAGAGTCCAGAAGCCACGGGAGCAAAAGCTAGGGTTTGGAGATGAGAGCTCTCCTCTCTTCTCTAAACTAGAGTAGATCTAGATAGTAGCGAGATGGTGAGCGAGGGAGGATTGGAGAAGAGGTCGGCCTGTCGGTTCTTCCTCCGGTTGTACTTCGCCATGATCAAGCTCTAATCAAGCTTGCTCACGGGATGACTCTAGTAATCTACTTCTATTTCATTATGCAATTGCTATCCATGTATGTTCTGGTTCACAACTCTTTTGAGTACTTTAATCTATAGGACGCTATAGGTGAGAGTTGTAGTATGGGTGTAAGCGTGGTGCTTAGACCTAGATTACTTGTGGATATCCCGTGTTAGCCGAATCACGTGGTAGGCCGCGTAGGTGATAGCTACGTAGTCCTCTGTAGTCCACCTCCCGTTAGCAGGACTGGTAGGAGTCCTCGACCTTAGGTATAAGCATCCTCTGTAGTCCACCTCCCACTTGTGGATTTATCTGTGTGCGTATAAATACCATAGTACACTCTAGTGCCATGCTGGGGATGACAACCTAGTATTCAAGTGGTGTTAGCAAGTGTCATCACCTGGGTGAAGAGGCACAAGTGGAAGCTTGGTTCGGTCAGTTGGAGATAGTGCTAATCCTTATGCAAGGTAGGAGCATGGTTTGCGTGGAACATACCATATGCTTGGAAATCAATTTGGATGCACCCGATGGAACTCCTTGATGACGTGTGTCATTTGGAATCTCGCGTCGGTCCATTTGGAGACATTGTTAGTTTCAGTGTAGGATATATAGGTGCACAGTTTGCACCTAATGCACCATAGTCTAAGAAACCATTTTGGACACACTTGTTGGTACTCCTAGGTGAGGGGGCTCAAGTGGATGCTCGGTTCGGTATGTTTGGAGATAGTTCTAATCTTGCTGCAAGATAGGTGCACGATTTGCATGGAACATACCAAATGCTTGGAAATCAATCTGGACGCACATGATGGAACTCCTAGATGACATGTGTCATATGAAATCTTGCTGCGGTCTGTTTGGAGACATTGTTAGTTTCAGTGCAAGATAGGTGCACGGTTGGCATATAATGCAGCATAGGCTAAGAAACCATTTTGGACATACCCGATGGTACTCCTAGGTAAAAAGCTCAAGTGAAAGCTCGGTTTTGTCTATTTGGAGATAGTTGCTAATCTTAATGCAAGAAAGATGCACGGTCTGCATGGAACGTACCATATGCTTAGAATTAATTTGAACACACCTGATAGAACTCCTTGATGATGTGTGTCATATGGAATCTCGCTTTGGTGTGCTTAGACACAGTATTAGTTTCGGTGCAATATATGTGCATGGTTTGCGCCTAATGCACCAAAATCTAAGAAACCATTTTGGAAGCACCTGTCGGAACTCCTAGGTGAAGATGCTCAAGTGGATTCTCGGTTCGGTCTGTTTTGAGATAGTGCTAATCTTGATGCAAGATAGGTGCACGATTTGCATGGACATACCATATGCTCAGAAATCAATTTGGACGCACCAGATGGAACTCCTAGATGACATGTGTCATATGGAATCTCACTTCAGTCCGTTTAGAGACTGTGTTAGTTTCGGTGCAAGATAGGTGCACAATTTGTACCTAATGCACCATAGGATAAGAAACCATTTTTGACACACCCGATGGTACTCCTAGGTCAAGGGGCTCAAGTGAAAGCTCGGTTTGGTCTGTTTGGAAATAGTGCTAATCTTGATGCAAGATAGATGCACGGTTTGCATGGAACATACGATATGCTCAGAAATCAATTAGGACGCACCTGATATAACTCCTTGACGATGTGTGTCATATGGAATCTTGCTTCGGTTCGATTAGAGACAGTATTAGTTTTGGTAGAAGATATGAGCATGGTTTACGCCTAATGCACCATAGGCTAAGAAATCATTTTAGACGCACACGATGGTACTCGTAGTTGAGGAGGCTCAAGTGGAGGCTCGATTTGGTCTGTTCGAATATAGTGCTAATCTTGATGCAAGATAGTTGCACAGTTTGCATGGAACATATACCATATGTTATGAAATCAATTTAGAAGCACCCAATGGAACTTCTAGATGACGTGTGTCATATGGAATCTTGCTTTGGTCTGTTTGGAGACAATGTTAGTTTCGGTTCAAGATAGGTGCATAGTTTGTGCCTAATGCACCATAGTCTAAGATTTTTGACGCACCTGTTTTACTCCTAGATGAAGAGGCTCAAGTGGAAGCTCGATTCGGTCTGTTTGGAGATAGTGCTAATCTTGATGCAACATAGGTGCATGGTTTGCATGGAACATACCATATGATTGGAAATCAATTTGGATGCACCCAATGGAACTCCTTGATGATGTGTGTCCTATGGAATCTCGCTTTGGTCTGTTTAGAAATAGTGTTAGTTTCGATGCAAGATATGTGCATGGTTTGCGCCTAATGCACCATAGTCTAATAAACCATTTTTGAAGCACCTGTTGGTACTTTGGTGAAGAGGCTCAAGTGGAACCTCGGTTTGATCTATTTGGAGATAGTGCTAATCTTGATGCAAGATAGGTGCATGATTTGCAAAGAACATACCATATGCTTAGAAATCAATTTGGATGCACCCAATGGAACTCCTAGATGACGTGTGTCATATGGAATCTTACTTCGGTCTGTTTGTAGACATTGTAAGTTTTAGTGCAAGATAGGTGCACAGTTTGTGCCTAATGCACCATAGTCTAAGAAACCATTTTGGACGCACTATTTGGTACTCTTGGGTGAAGAGACTCAATTGGAAGCTTGGTTCGGTCAGTTTGGAGATAGTGCTAATCCTTATGCAAGGTAGGTGCATGGTTTGCATGGAACATACCATATACTTGGAAGTCAATTTGGATGCACCCGATGGAACTCCTTGATGACGTGTGTCATTTGGAGTTTCGCCTCGATCCATTTGGAGACATTGATAGTTTCAGTGCAAGATAGGTGCATAGTTTGCACCTAATGCACCATTTCTAAGAAACCATTTTGGACGCACTTCTTGGTACTCCTAGGTGAAGGGGCTCAAGTGGATGCTTGGTTCGGTCTGTTTGGAGATAGTTCTAATCTTGATGCATGATAGGTGCACGGTTTGCATGGAACATACCAAATGCTTGGAAATCAATCTGGACGCACATGTTGGAACTCCTAGATGACGTGTGTCATATGAAATCTTGCTTCGGTCTGTTTGTAGACAGTGTTAGTTTCGGTGCAAGATAGGTGCAAGGTTTGCACATAATAGAGCATAGGCTAAAAAACCATTTTGGACGCACCCGATGGTACTCCTAGGTAAAAGGCTCAAGTGAAAGCTTAGTTTGGTCTATTTGGAGATAGTGCTAATCTTGATGCAAGATAGGTGCACGATTTGCATGGAACATACCATATGCTCAGAAATCAATTTTGACGCACCAGATGGAACTCCTAGATGACATGTGTCATATGGAATCTCACTTCAGTCCATTTAGAGACTGTTAGTTTCGGTGCAAGATAGGTAACCGGTTTGCACCTAATGCACCATAGGATAAGAAACCATTTTGGACGCACCCGATGGTATTCCTAGGTCAAGGGGCTCCAGTGAAAGCTCGGTTAAGTTTGTTTGGAGATAGTGCTAATCTTGATGCAAGATAGATGCACAGTTTGCATGGAACATACGATATGCTCAAAAATCAATTAGGACGCACCTGATATAACTCCTTGACGATGTTTGTCATATGGAATCTTGCTTCGGTTCGTTTAGAGATAGTGTTAGTTTTGGTAGAAGATATGTGCACGGTTTACGCCTAATGCACCATAGGCTAAGAAACCATTTTAGACGCACCCGATGGTACTCATAGTTGAAGCGGCTCAAGTGGAGGCTCGATTTGGTCTGTTCGGATATAGTACTAATCTTGATGCAAGATAGTTGCACAGTTTGCATGCAACGTACCATATGTTAAGAAATCAATTTGGATGCACCCAATGGAACTCCTAGATGACGTGTGTCATATGGAATCTCGCTTTGGTCGGTTTGGAGACAATGTTAGTTTCGGTGCAAGATACGTGCATAGTTTGTCCCTAATGTACCATAGTCTAAGAAACCATTTTTAACGCACCTGTTTTACTAATAGATGAAGAGGCTCAAGTGGAAGCTCGGTTCGGTCTGTTAGTAGATAGTGCTAATCTTGATGCAAGATAGGTGCACGGTTTGCATGGAACATACCATATGCTTGGAAATCAATTTGGATGCACCCGATGGAACTCCATGATGATGTGTGTCATATGGAATCTCGCTTTGGTTTGTTTAGAAATAGTTTTAGTTCCAGTGCAAGATATGTGCATGGTTTGCACCTAATGCACCATACTCTAAGAAACCATTTTGGAAACACCTGTTGGTACTTCGGTGAAGAGGCTCAAGTGGAATCTCAAATTGATCTATTTGGAGATAGTGCTAATCTTGATGCAAGATAGGTGCATGATTTGCAAGGAACATACCATATGCTTAGAAATCAATTTGGACGCACCAAATGGAACTCCTAGATGACATGTGTCATATGGAATCTTGCTTCGGTCCGTTTGTAGACATTGTAAGTTTTAGTGCAAGATAGGTGCACAGTATGTGCCTAATGCACCATAGTCTAAGAATCCATTTTGGACGCACTATTTGGTACTCTTGGGTGAAGAGGCTCAAGTGGAAACTTGGTTCGGTCAATTTGGAGATAGTGCTAATCCTTATGCAAGGTAGGTGCATGATTTGCATGGAACATACCATATGCTTGGAAATCAATTTGGATGCACCCGATGGAACTCCGTGATGACATGTGTCATTCGGAATCTCGCTTGGGTCCATTTGGAGACATTGTTAGTTTCAGTGCAGGATATATAGGTGCACAGTTTGCACCTAATGCACCATAGTCTAAGAAACCATTTTGGACACACTTGTTGGTACTCCTAGGTGAAGGGGCTCAAGTGGATGCTCGGTTCGGTATGTTTGGAGATAGTGCTAATCTTGATGCAAGATAGGTGCACGGTTTGCATGCAACATACCAAATGCGTGGAAATCAATCTGGACGCACATGATGGAACTCCTAGATGACGTGTGTCATACAAAATCTTGATTCGGTCTGTTTGGAGATAGTGTTTGTTTTGGTGCAAGATAGGTGCAAGGTTTGCACATAATGCAGCATAGGCTAAGAAACTATTTTGGACGCACCTGATGGTACTCCTAGGTAAAAGGCTCAAGTGAATGCTCGGTTTTGTCTATTTGGAGATAGTGCTAATCTTTATGCAAGATAGATGCACGGTCTGCATGGAACTTACCATATGCTTAGAAATTAATTCAGACACACCCGATAGAACTCCTTGATGACGTGTGTCATATGGAATCTCGCTTTGGTGTGCTTAGAGACAGTGTTACTTTTGGTGCAAGATATGTGCACAGTTTGCGCCTAACGCACCAAAGTCTAAGAAACCATTTTGGAAGCACTTGTTGGTACTCCTAGGTGAAGAGGCTCAAGTGGAGGCTCAGTTCGGTCTGTTTAGAGATAGTACTAATCTTGATGATAGATAGGTGCACGATTTGAATGGAACATACCATATGCTCAGAAATCAATTTGGAAGCACAAGATGGAACTCCTAGATGACATGTGTCATATGGAATCTCACTTCGGTCTGTTTAGAGACAGTGTTAGTTTTGGTGCAAGATAGGTAACCGGTTTGCACCTAATGCACCATAGTATAAGAAACCATTTTGGACGCACCCGATGGTACTCCTGGGTCAAGGGGCTCAAGAGAAAGCTCGGTTTAGTCTGTTTGGAGATAGTGCAAATCTTGATGCAAGATAGATGCACTGTTTGCATGGGACATACGTTATGTGGGGGTATAAACCCCTATACCCTTACGGCTAGACTTGGGCCAGGAGGCTTGGCCCATTACGAGACGAGTTCAAGGCTTGATTCGACAGCTTGGAGTTTTGCGCAAGGAAACAAGATGTGGAGATCAAGCAGGATTCTAGTCGGTTAGAATAGGAATTGATATCGAATTATCCATGGCAATTGTAACCGACTAGGATTAGTTTCTAGATCTGTAACCCTGCCCTCCAGACTATATAAGGAGGGGCAAGGGACCCCCCCTAGGACAGATTATCTCTCAACACAATCCAATACAACCAGACGCAGGACGTAGGTATTACGCCAACTCGGCGGCCGAACTTGGATAAAAAGCTTGTCCGTGTCTTGCGTCACCATTGAGTTCGTAGTTTGCGCACCGTCTACCGATAAACTACTACCGTGGGTATACCCCAAGGTAGACTGCCGACTAGCTTTCGTCGACAGTGGCGCGCCAGGTAGGGGGTGTGCGTACAGCTCTCCCGACGAACAAGATGGCCATCATCCCCGACTTCGCGGCCATGGCGGGCGACTTCACGTTCACCGTCAGCTTCAACAACTTCACCGCCATGACCACGGAGGAGGTGTAGATCCGATCTGCGCCAACCACTTCTTCATCGACGTCGGCGGCGGCTTCAACCACGCTGGCTACGACTCCGACTACTCCAGCAACGTCTCCGACCACGCCGACAACGCGTCACCCGCTTCCCTGCTACAAAGAGAGGCAGATCGACAACACCGACCTGCTCGGGCCATCGACCAAATTGTTTAGCCTACTTGCTCTGACCACCAGTCGCAATAATAATCGCCGCGAAGAACGACGCTACGACAACAGCGACCACCGTCATGACAAGTCGAAAAGCTCGAGGGCCGGACAATTTTGTCGTCACCGACTAGACTTTCATCCAAAGATAAGTACACTTCTAATATCTTATTTATTTTTGGCATAATATTTTTTATTATCATTCAAAAAAAACTTTTTGTTTAGTCACACTAGTTTTTTCTCCTACATGAGCTTTCGAGAGCCGGTACTGTCTCCGACTCCTCCCTACACGTGCACGAGATCCGCCCTCTGCGTTCCGGGTGGTCGGCAGTAGCTCTCTGGCGAGGCTGACAATCCCACGCGTGTCTAGGTTCCGCACCTCATGCTGATTGTTGGCTAGACCAGAGCTGGTACAAGCTCTAGGATGAATTAACTACTTGTGCTAATTTTATAACAAAAAATCTAAAACTTATCTCAGTACTGATTTTTATCTAAAGTTTATTTATACATCATGTACTACCTATTCTTTATATTTATTTTTCAGGGGTTTGGCCCAGTCGACAAGCTATGCTCGGGGACTCGTCGACTATTCCCTACGCTGTGCCCGGGGACTGCTCCGACCACCGAGCACGTTTACGTTCCCAACCACGCTCGGGGACTTGTCGACTACTCTCTATGCTGTGCTCGAAGACTGTGCCGACCACCAAGCACGTTTACGTTCCCAACCACACTCGGGGACTTGTCCACCGGTCCCTACGCCGTGCTCGGGGACTGTGCTGACCACCGAGCACTATACGCTCGGGGACTGGTCGACCAGCTCACCAATTTAAGAACTTGGGGACTACACCGACCACCGAGCACTATACGCTCGGGGACTGGTCGACCAGCCCACCAATTTGAGAATTCGGGGACTGCACCGACCACCGAGCACTTGATGCTCGGGGACTGGTCGCCCAGTCTATTAACTCGGATGTGAAGGACTGCACCGACCACCGAGCACTTGATGCTCGGGGACTGGTCGCCCAGTCTATCAGCCCGGAACTTCGAAAATTCCGGCGACCACTGAACGCTCGATGCCCGGGGACTGGTCGCCCAATATAGCAACTCAGAATTCTAAGGAGTGCGCTTGGTGCTTGGGGCCTGGTTGTCATACTTTTGTACACCCGGGGACTGGTCGATTAGTCTATTCAACTGCAGACGGACTGGTACTTTCAATTTTTTAGACCTTGCTACAAGGCTCATACTTCGCCTTACAGCAAGCTCGGGGACTACATCGGTACGATGCATCTGGCGATGCATCTCAGTTACAGAATTTCTTTGAGGACTTTTCTTTTAACCCTGGCACCACGTGCCTACGTCACCTACTACCAGGCTCGGGGACTAAGTGGGCACACTTCACCTTGCGGTGAATATGCTTGCTTTTTTGAGAATAATACCTTACAAAAAAGTAAAGTGGGCACACTTCACCAGGAAAGAAATCTTTTTTAATTTAGAGCACCATGCATTCTTCGAACAACCTGCTTCTTCGATGTCAATGTTGATCAACTGTCTTTTGAGTTGGTCAAAATACCGTTGCAACTGTTCGGGCAACTTTCATGAAGACGTCAAGCCTCACTGATCGAAGAAGCTCAAGACGGCGTGTTACATCACAATACATGGTGCTCGGGGACTAACTGTGGGGGTGTAAACCCCTATACCCTTACGGCTAGACTTGGGCCAGGAGGCTTGGCCCATTACGAGACGAGTTCAAGGCTTGATTCGACAGCTTGGAGTTTTGCGCAAGGAAACAAGATGTGGAGATCAAGCAGGATTCTAGTCGGTTAGAATAGGAATTGATATCGAATTATCCATGGCAATTGTAACCGACTAGGATTAGTTTCTAGATCTGTAACCCTGCCCTCCAGACTATATAAGGAGGGGCAAGGGACCCCCCCTAGGACAGATTATCTCTCAACACAATCCAATACAACCAGACGCAGGACGTAGGTATTACGCCAACTCGGCGGCCGAACCTGGATAAAAAGCTTGTCCGTGTCTTGCGTCACCATCGAGTTCGTAGTTTGCGCACCGTCTACCGATAAACTACTACCGTGGGTATACCCCAAGGTAGACTGCCGACTAGCTTTCGTCGACACGTTATGCTTAAAAATCAATTAGGACGCACCCGATATAACTCCTTGATGATGTGTGTCATATGGAATCTATAACACCCTAGTGTTATGGTCGCATCAATCACATGCATAACATGAGTATTATCATATACTCAAGCAAATCATGATCATCATCTACCTTGAGCAATGTCATTTTATGCTTAAGAGTGATTTAACTTGTTTAATCATGCTTCCTATGGTTATGTTTGTGTGAACCATGCCCATGCTTGTGTGTTAAGCCTTGGTAATTAGTTTATCTATTGTTAACTCAACCTTAGGAACAATGTTCATGTTGATCACTTCTCCAAAATAATCACTTAAGTCATACTTACATGTATAGGCCCTAGAAACCTCTTTTGCTTAGTCTTTTAAAAAGTGTTTCATAAAATGTTTGCATGTGAAAACTTTCCACAGCAAAGTTGTAGAAAATTCAATAAGGAACAAAAGTTGTTTCATGGCCATCTCATGAAAATGATCACATCTAGCTCAAAAGTGACCCACAAGGCAGTTTTGGGGCTGTTTCCAACACTTAGAAAATTTTCTAAGTCTGGGATCGCAGGAGTTTGCTCGAGGGTATGCTGTTCATCTTCCAGATTGAATTCTAGACCGAATCAGACTTTGGTCTTGTAAGCAATGTTGGAGTACTCATGTAGCTCTCCAGCATAGAGCAATTAGCCAGCAAAATCATCGAGTGGATTAGGAGATAATCGCAGTGCAAAATCGAGTTTCAGTCGGGATCAGAAACTGATTGGAGTCGCCGTCAGTTCAGGGGAGCTCGCCGGTGACGCCGCGTGTCTGGACCCATGGCATCCATATGTCGCCGTTGGTCCCGCTCGTCAGTCCTCAACGCGTCCTACAGCTCGCCACGGCGCCCCCTGTCGCGTGGACAACGCCATTCCCCTCCCGGTCCGCTCTCTCTCGCGTGCATCGTCTTCTCCGCGTCGCCACCGTTGCTTCGGCGAGTTCGCACGCTCGCGTCTCCGCGTCTCCGGCCAAGCGACTCTGCCCAGCGCTCCGCTAGCTTCTCCGCTTCACCATCGTGAAATTGGCTGTGGCCGCCGAGCTTCAGTAAGCCCGCATTGTCTTCTCCGTCACGAGCTTACCTCGCCGGAGCTCCGCCATGGTCACCGGCGTAGTGGCCAGGGCTCTGTAGTCCGCCATTTCGCTTCATTCTTCTCCCAAAAGCTCCGCCAGGTCATGCTGATGCTCGTCCGAGCTCTCTTTTGCCTTGTCTCCGACCCGAGACGCCGACGGTCAGCCGCGGACCACCGCCGTGCCGCCATGCATGAGGGCAAGGTACCTAGGGTCCGGTAGAGTTAGGGTTTCGGGTACCATTCGATGCGGAATGGAGTGGGGAGCACGATGGTGCTCTTCGCCATGGCCGAGACCTCGCCGTCGACGTGATCTCCGGCGGTCAAGTCGTGCCTCTGCTATCGGGTCTCTGACGGTGGGGTCCGTTGACTCGCGGGTCCCCCCTGTCAGCCTCTCTTTCTCCTTTGTTTGATTTAGGGTTTGAGCTGTTTTTGCAAAAATTATATCTCTAGTTCCTTTGATCCAAAAATTGTGAAACAAATATTTTTATGTTCCTTGAGGTGGCTAGTTTTTATTAAAAATATAAAATGAACCATGTTTTCTGGGAAAAATAATTATTAGGATTTAATCTTGTTATTCATGAGTAAATCTATATCTCTTGATATACTGCTCATCTTGCTATGAAATTTTTATGGTAATCTCTGAGTAGTATGAGCATGCTGTGATAAATATTTCAGGATTTTTGGAGTGATATATCTGTGGTATGTAATTTATGATTGAGATATGGCTTGTTTCCTTATTTAAATCATAGTAAATAATTGGTGTTTATGCTGGTGCTCTACTTTGGTGTCAAACCTGTTTATGGTATTAGTAGCATGTAAATAATCTAAAATCTGTTGTTTGACACTATATAAGCCATGTTTCTGAATTTATGAAATAAACACCTTGTCACATGTTAAATGCTTGTCTTGAATTTGGCATGTGCAATTGCTCTGAAAATTTTATGGTAATGTCCAGATGCTATACTTATGCTTCTGTAATTTTTGTAGATTTTTCTGAGTACTTTTATTAGTATCGTGTAATTATGCTCTTTTATAAGATTAAATTGATAAATGCCTTGTTACTAAATATTTAGGGGTTAACATATGATGTTCTGGTTGTCTTATGATATGCTTGTGCTTGTAAGTCATTTGGTTAGTACTAGATATGTTTTGGCTATGTCATCAAATAATTAATTAGAGGGTTAAGAGCTGTCTGGACAGCAAGAAAGTAATATAACCTTTACTTGTTGATAACTTGGTTTTCTGAAAGACTTATCTAAATTGAAGTTATTGTAAACTTTATGAACTAGCTGTGGTTTAAATTTGGGAGCATTTGGTCCAGTAGTTTGAAAGTTATGGCTGTTCCAAGTTGGGTTCCAGAAATAGATGTTCTCTGTTTTCTGGGACAGAACCTGGAACTTTATTTAAATGACTTGTTTCACTTATGAATCTTGCTGTGATGTTTAACGATGAAATGTAGAAAATTTCATAAGCTTTCCAGAATGTCCTCATTTATGTTTATTGGATCTTTATAGCAATAGTTATGACCTGGTTACTGAGCTGTTCTGTTATGTGATACTTGCTGTTTATGGTTTGACTTGCTAGGTCTTACTAAGTTAATTAGTTATCTTTTGTGAGTTTATCTTGGAAGTTTACTCAGTAAATGAGTGTTCAGTGAAGTTCTAATTACATTGTCAAGCATTCATCCCCATTTATTGTGCACCCATTCTTACTTATCATGCATGCATTAGGTGCACCGGAAACAACGACTGCGTTCGAGCTCCAGGTGGTCCACGAAGGCCAAGAGATCAGCCCAAAAGTGGAGGTCCAGCAAGCCAGACACGAGGAGCCTGAAGAGGAGGTTGAGTGCCCGAATCACGAGCCTGCATCGTTCGTGAAAGGCAAGCCCCGGAGCATCTTAAGTCTCCCATTTTAATTTCGAAACGTTACTATTATGTTATATCTGTTGATGCATTTACGTATAGGAGTTGTGATGGAACCCTTGCTGCATTTTACTCAATCCTTGTCCAGATATCTTACCTTTACCTGGTCATAGAGTTAGGATCGAGTAGTGGCTTAGTCGTGCTTTAATCGGTAGAAGTCGGGTGATATCCTGTCACCTGTGCGAGATAGGGTTGTGTCGGATCACGATTGTCTATATGTGCTATCGTGGAAAGAACCTGATTAAATTGACTTAAGCCGGGCAGAGTTTTGCAAGGTTGTAGTAACTCCGTCTGTGGCAGCTAAGGACCGATCGTAGTACGTCCTCTTGTCATGTTGAACGCATGCCTAACACTTAGTTGGCCGGATAACTCGTTCCGACCGCGAAGCCTAGTAGTATGACTCAGGCTGGAAGACCGACAAGTATAAAGTGCGCACTACCGGAGGAAGTGCGGTGTGCGGGGGACCATTGGCGTAAGACCAAAGGCAGGTGAGTTAAAATTCCTAACCTCCCTGGCAGAGTGGTAGCCCTGGGAGTGCGGCGCTGATCGGAGCCGTGATTCCTGAGTCGTACCAAAGGTGACCCGCTGGCTCTCCGACGGGGGATGCTTGGGTGAGTGCTAGGAATAACCCTCCAGCTGGATAGGAATCGATTCGAATCGCCGTCTCTCCTGGATAGTGAGAACTTGACAGAGCAGCGGCAAACGTAGCATTCACTAAAGAACATATGATGAACTTGATATGGTTATTATTGCTTGTAATAATCAAGTGATGTGTTTTAGTACAGGTGCTAATCTAGTGTTAGGCTAATGATAATTAATATGATGCTTTTACACTAGTGTAGCTATCAATTAAGCTTTTGGCAACTGTTGAGTCAACTAGCTCCACTTTATACTTAGCCTGGCATGATCCTTGGTGTCTTTTATGTTTTACTACATGGGTAAGTCTAGCTGAGTACATCCTCGTACTCAAGGTTTACTCCCACCTGTTGCAGATGATATCTTTTATGATGGCTTCTGCAAGACCTGTCTCCATCCCGCTGGGGATGAGGTCTAAACCGTTGGGCATGGTTCTCTAACTCCTTCGTACCTGTTGCTTTTGGATGGATGGCGTATGACTCTGGCTATAACAAGAACTTGTGAAATGAACTCTGGAAAGTGTGTGTAACTATTTTTCTTCCGCTACTACAAACATGTGTTGTAATAACTAAGCAACTCCGATGTGGTGCCGCTTCAACGGCAATGAATGACTATGTAACATTCGCTGTGTTATGTTGAACTATTACGATCTTGGTTTGTTGCATGTTGGTTTGAAGTCCTTCGTGATTGCAGTTGACTACCGGGATTATATGGGCTCAAGTTTGGAAACTTGATTGCTTGTCGATCGTTTCTACACTTGAACTCTTATAATTTGGTCGGTTCTGTGACAGCTGGTATCCGAGCAAGTTCAGCATTATAAATGCAGCGTTTGTGTATTCAAAAACAAAAGAGTTTTTAAATAAAATTATGAAAATCAATACTTAAGTTATGCCAGTGGTCGAATCCTCCTTGCCCATATAAGGACTATAGGTGGCTATTTAAGTACTGACTTGGGGGGTTTTATTTTATGCATCTCCGGTAGTACTTAGGTATGAATGTGTGATGACCGCACTATGCTACCCTGTGGTCTAGTGGTAGAGGTAGCCTTCATATGTGAATTAGCCACATATGTCGCTAGATTTAAATTATGCAACGTCGCACCTACGCTTTGGTAAGTGTCAGCTGTGAGAGCATGATCGTCCAAACGGCGGTCTAGAGGAGTGTTCACGGTGGTTTTCTAGAGTGGTTACATGTCTAACCATGGAACCACGAAAGAAACTTAATTGGGGAGCATTTCATTTCTCGGGTAGCTGTGGTGTCATTGTTTGTGCATGTTAGGCATGCACAAGCAATGTGCACTTAGTTTACTGCTTTCTTGAGTGATATTTTGGGAACTGTTGGGCTGCAATGAAGTTTTCTACAGGTACTCTAACAGCGCATATGTAAAACGATAGTTATCGTATTGAGAGACGAATGTATGCCAACGCATATCCGTTAGAATATTAAATTTCTAGGTTTGTGAGGACGTACGGTTCGCGCATGCATCATGTCGCATTCATACATACATTCTATCTACCCCTTCCCTTACAATGTCGTCCCTTTTAATTAAATAATTGTTGCTTAAACTAATCCTCTTATACCCACAGTTATTCCTTCCACAGAAGGACGTGCCCGCTTCACCTTGCCCCAGTGACACCTTTTTGAGCGAGTTTGGCACCCCTACTTTGCTCTGGAGGGTGCTACAGTCTGTAGGGTATACTGAGCCACCTCAGTATTCGGTTTGAGGTGGACATGACGAGAGTTGTGCAGGGAGTTGTCCCGCCACATGGGGGCAAGCCTACATGGACAGGGTGGACCTGCAACTCTGATGGGCAGACTCCATGGGAAGCAGCTCAGGTTGCAGCCCATGCTACACTACTCAACATCTGTCAGAGGTTTGGTGATGAACTGACAGGGGGAGCAGCGGCCTCCATTTCCTGTGCTGACCCAGCAGCAGCGGAGTGGAAGCAGGTTGATGGATGTGCGTTGGTCCGAGGCAAAGGAGAGCGAGCTGAGAGTTCTAGTCCTGCTATGAGTGCTATGATGGCTGTGCTCAAGCTGTTCAGTCAGCGAGAGGACACCTATGCACAGGTGATGGTGGCTGTTCGCCAAGCTCAGGAGATGCAACAGAAGGCTGAAAAGAGTGCTCGCAAGTTTCGCAAGCAAGCTAGACTCCTGGAGCAAGCTCAGAAGGACTGCAATGACTGGGAAGACATTGCGGAGTACCGTAGGCAGCAGTGGGTGAAGGCCATTAGAGAGAGAGATCACAAGCAGGATCAAATGAGTCAGTTGGCTAGGGAGAGGGAGACAGTGCAGGAGCGCTTGGTGCAGGTCACTCGTGAGAGGGATACTGCACTCCGTGTGTCGGAGAACAGGCGCCGGGCATGGGAGATGCACGGGATTCAGTCGCTTGAGCGGGAGAACTATCTGCAGGATCAGATTGAGGCTAGACTTGTGGAGATCCAGCATCTTAACAACTTGCTACACCCTATTCCTCGCCCTGTACCCGTGTATCCAGAGGTGGGACCTCAGGTGATTGTGGCCGATGATGATGGTATGGAGGTAGATGGACCAGCAGCGGCTGCACCACCTTTGCACGAGGACGTGGAGGATGAGGAGCTTGAGCCAGTGAGCAACGAGGATGGAGAGGCGATCTTCGACGCTGACTCGGACGACGAGCCTGGAGTGTAGCGGGTAGTTGTTGTGAGGAACTTTTGTAGTATGGCAGTCAGCAGTGGTGCTTTTGTAATCATGTTGTAATCCGGAACCTTGCTCTTTGACTCATGTCATGTAATGGGATGGTGTAATAACTTTATGGACCCAATGTGTTAACGTTATCATGTTCGATCGGTTGTGGCGATGTTTTCCGTTGTTGTGCATATTCTGGATATCTGTGTCATGTGTTGGATTGGTGATGTTGTTTTGTGGAATTGAATTATTGTGCCTTTTTTGTAAAGCTATTCTCTTGAATACTTTCAGGCATGAATATAAGTTCTTCTACGGCAAATCTTGTTATCATCAATACTCACCGACTGTGTCTTTACAGATGTCTCGTGGCACTCGTGCGGAACAGCGTGCGAACATGAACCCACCCCCTCCTCCTCCACCACCAAATCCAGCTGAGCTGATGCAAATGATGGTGGAAAATCAGAGGATGCTCACTGAGACCATCAACCGGATGGCAAATCAGGGTGGTCGTCATGCACAAGAAGGGCCAACAGCTAACCAGTATAGTAGCTTCAAGGATTTCATGGATACCAAGCCCCCACCTTTCAGAGAGGCTGAAGAACCCCTTCAAGCTGAGGAGTGGCTGAACACGGTGGAACAAAAGTTCTGCTTGCTTCGGCTGACCGAGGGTTTGAAGGCCGAGTATGCAGCTCATCAACTGTAGGGTCCGGCAGGTATACGGTGGAATCAGCATCGGGAGGCTCTCCCGAACAATACTGTGGTTGACTGGAATCTCTTCCGTGAAGCTTTCAAGGGACATTTCATACCTCCGGGTGTTATGGAGATGAAGCATACGGAGTTTATGCAGTTGACTTAGGGCAACAAAACTCTAAAGGAGTACTTGCATGCTTTCAATCATCTGTATAGGTGTGCTCCTAAGTTTGTGAACACGGAGGCGAAGAAGATTGCTAGTTTCAAGCGGGGTCTTGGACCCAAGTTGCTGAAGACTATGGGCCGCTCTAAGTGTGCAACTTTCAATGAGTTTGTCAGTGATGCTCTCACCCAAGAGAATTATAACACTGTGTACACTGCGACCAAGACTAGCAAGAGGGCTTTTGAGGCCGGGGCAGGGGCATCTCAGTCCAAGGCTCCATTGGTGGCTAGGCCACAGTATCGTGCTCCAACTCCTAACCAGCGATATCGCCCTCCAGTGAAGAAGAATCAGGCGAAGACAGGTTTCCGCAAGGGGTACTCTATTGCTCTTCCTAGGGGCAATATGGGTCCCAACTATACCAAGACTCCACGTGCCAACCACCCGTGCCAGAACTGTAATCAGACCGGACACTGGCAGAGAAATTGTCCCTACCCGCCAAAGAAGGGCAACCAAGGAAACGTCCACCCGGGGCGTGTTCACTACACAACTGTGGAAGCAATCCCTGCTGGTGAGGTAGTTACGGCTAGTAAGTTTCTGGTTAACCAATGTGATGCACTTGTGCTTTTTGATTCAGGAGCATCGCATTCTTTTGTGAGTTCAGACTTTGTGTCTATGCATAATCTCAAGGCAATTACACTTGATAAGGGCAGTTATTGCATTAGTGCTGCTGGAAATGATATTTCTACTAATCAAGTGGTTTTGGGGGCAACTCTGGATATAGGGAACCGTCAGTTTCTTGCTGATTTGGTTGTTCTACCCAGTGTGGGCATAGATGTAATTCTAGGTATGAAGTGGATGAATGGCAACGGAGTTCTTATCGACACCACCACTCGCGTAGTGATGGTGAGAGACCCGAATACCAAAGAGGCATTCTTAGTGCAACTTCCTCAGGATATTCATATCTGTAGCACGATGAATGCGGTTACATCTAGGGCCATCAAGGATATTTCGGTGGTGTGTGAGTTCCCGGATCTATTCCCTGATGATTTGCCCGGACTTCCTCCAGATCAGGATGTGGAGTTCAAAATTGAATTGATCCCAGGTACCGCTCCTATCTCTAGAAGACCATATAGAATGCCACCAAATGAGCTAGCTGAGCTTAAGACCCAACTGAATGAGTTGTAGAAGAAGGGTCTTATCCATCCTAGTTCTTCTCCTTGGGGTTGTCCGGCTATCTTTGTGAAGAAGAAGGATCAGTCTTTGCGCATGTGTGTGGACTATCGTCCTGTGAATGCGGTGACCATTAAGAATAAATATCCTCTTCCTCGCATTGATATCCTGTTTGATCAGTTGTCTAGAGCCAAGGTATTCTCCAAGATTGATTTGCGATCTGGGTACCATCAGATCAAGATCCGTCCTGAAGATGTACCTAAGACAGCTTTCTCGACGAGGTATGGGTTGTATGAGTATCTTGTCATGTCCTTTGGCCTTACAAATGCACCTGCTCATTTCATGTATCTCATGAATTTGGTGTTTATGCCTGAATTGGACAAGTTCGTGGTGGTCTTCATTGATGATATCTTGGTATATTCTCGCAATTAAGAGGAGCATGCAGAGCATCTGCGTATAGTGTTATCGCGCTTGCATGAGCATCAGCTTTGTGCTAAGTTCAGCAAATGCGAGTTTTGGCTGAAGAAAGTACCTTTCTTGGGCCATGTCTTATCAGAAGAAGGCATATCAGTGGATCTGGCTAAGGTGCAAGAAGTGCTGGATTGGAAAGTTCCAACTTCGGTGCACGAGGTTCGGAGTTTTCTTGGGTTGGCTGGGTATTACCGTCGATTCATTCCGGAATTCTCAAAAATATCCAAGCCTATGACTCGCCTACTCTAGAAAGATGAGAAGTTTGTGTGGACACCTGAGTGTGAAGAGGCATTCCACAAGTTGAGGACACTGCTAACCTCGGCTCCTGTCCTAGCTCAACCTGATATCGAGAAGCCCTTCGATGTCCTCTGTGACGCGTCGGGTATTGGTCTAGGCTGTGTGCTGATGCAAGAAGGTCGTGTCATTGCGTATGCCTCGCGCCAACTTCGAAAGCATGAGGTCAATTATCGTACTCATGATTTAGAATTGGCTGCAGTTGTTCAGGCTTTGAAAATCTGGAGGCACTATTTGGTGGGCAATCTGTGCAATATTTACACGGATCATAAGAGTCTCAAGTACATCTTCACTCAACCTGAATTGAACATGCGGCAGTGAAGGTGGCTTGAGTTGATTAAAGATTATAATCTACAAGTGCACTACCATTCGGGTAAGGCAAACGTGGTTGCGGATACCCTAAGTTGGAAAGCGCACTGTCACTCAGTTCAGGTGGAAGATCCCTTATTGTCACATCTTATGCACCTACTTATGCTCAACCAGATTTCTCTGGAGAGTACTCTTCGCAATCGAGTCATCGAATTGCAGCAAAGAGATGTAGGCATCCACCATATAAAGAGGAAAATGAAGGAAGAAGAAACCAAGCATTTCCGAGTCGATGACAACAGAATTCTTTGGTTCAAAGATCGACTTGTGGTCCCAAAAGACCGTGAGCTGCGAAATCAGATCTTATCTAAAGCTCATTCTTCCAAGTTGTCTATCCATCCTGGTAGTAGAAAGATGTATCAGGATCTGAAACCTCTGTTTTTGGTGGACAAAGATGAAAAAGGAAATTGCTGCTTTTGTCGCTCGTTGTGACAACTGTTGTCGTGTGAAGGCCGTTCACATGAAAGCAGGTTTACTTTAACCCTTATCCATTCCTGGTTGGAAATGGGAAGAAGTCAGCATGGATTTCATCGTTGGACTCCCAACCTCTGTCAAGGGTTACAACTCTATCTGGGTGATTGTAGACCGTTTAACCAAGGTTGCTCGTTTTATTCTAGTTCGAACTGACTATCGTCCACATCAATATGCGGAGTTGTATTTTGAGCACATTGTTCGTCAGTATGGTGTGCCTCGAACTATTATATCATATCGTGGACCACAGTTCATTGCCCGTTTTTGGGAGTGTCTTCATGAGCAGATTGGTACTCACTTGGTTCGTAGTTCTGCTTATCATCCCCAAACGGCCGGCCAAACTGAACGGGTCAACCAAATCCTAGAAGACATGTTGAGGGCATTTGCTCTCTCTTCAAAGGGTTCTTGGATAAAGTGGTTGCCTTTGGCTGAGTTCTCTTATAACAATAGTTACCAAGAGAGCATCAAGATGGCTCCATTCGAAGCCTTGTATGGTCGAAAATGTCGAACCCCGTTGAATTGGGTGGAATCCGGAGAACGAAGGTATTATGGCATCGATTTCGTGATCGAAGCGGAGCAGCAAGTCCGTACCATCCAGCAACATCTGGAAGCTGCTCAAGCTCGTCAGAAAAATTATGCTGACAAGAGAAGGAAGCCGATTGAGTTTGCAGTCGGTGACCATGTGTATATCAAGGTGTCTCCGATGAAAGGTGTACAAAGGATCGAAATCAATCAAAATCTTTCACCTCATTATGTGGGACCTTATCGGATTCTCGAAAGGAAAGGGAACGTAGCATACAAAGTTCAACTACCAGTTGAACTTCGAGCTATTTTTCTTGTCTTCCACGTATCATAATTGAAGAAGTGCCTTCATGTTCCGGAGGAACGAGTGGAAGTTCGGGATATCAAGTTGAAATCTGACTTGGTGTACGAGGAGAAACCTATAGCGGTTCTTGACCGCAAGGAACGGGTGTCTCGTAATCGGGTGGTTAAGTTCTACAAGGTGTTGTGGAGTAACCACGTGGAGGAAGATGCCACTTGGGAGACGGAGGATTATTTAAAAGAAGTTTACAAAACATTCTTCGAAAATCAGTAAGCTTTCAAATCTCAGGACGAGATTTTTGTAAGGGGGGAGGGCTGTAACACCCCAGTGTTATGGTTGCATCAATCACATGCATAACTTGAGTATTATCATCTACTCAAGCATATCATGATTGTTGACGGTCCTTAATGCTTACATTTAACCATCAACTAATCATAGAAAATCCAAATGCAACCAACACCTAGACTTAGGGTTTTATCTGACAGAATTCCACGAGTTTTGGTGTTTGTCTATTTCTGCAGGGGGTTATCAGGAAATATGAAAGAAAGGCCCACACGTCGGGTTTACATAGAGATATTAACGTGCTGCGCAATTTTCTACCATCTAGAACACTCCAGAAGCCACGGGAACGAAGCGGAGGCCGAGAGGGCTCAGGCACAGGGCGCCCGCCCTAGTGCCTTGGGCGCCGACCACTTCCAGAGACCAATTCAGACACGTTTCGCAGATTATGCTCCACCGACCTAAAGGATCAAGGAAAACCGTGCGATTAATGTCGGTTTGATCCGACGGCCCAGATTCACTTGAAGGGACTATAAAACCAGACCCCCTGGCCCCTGGAGTTCATACCTCTTCTACAGAATCAAAGCTAGGGTTTTAATTCTTCATCCAAGTAGAGAGGATCCCTCTAGTTCTTCTAGTTCTACCTCTAGTTCATCTAGATCTAGTTCTAGTTCATCTAGTTCTAGTTCTAGTTCCTCTAGTTCTAGTTCTAGTAAGTTCTAGTTGTAATTTAGAAAATAGGGAGAGAGAAGTGGAGAGCGGAGGAGGAGCCGAATCTGTCGGATCTTCCTCAACATTATACTTTTACAGCATCTGGTTCGTTCTTCATCGTTCTCCAGGTTCTTCCATTCATAATTCCTGAGTTCTCTAATTACTTTTATTTACATTCAAGTTATTTATTGGATTCCCGCTTGCATCAAGTGCTCTAATCTTTGAAACATTAGACTAGTAATTAATAGATTAGACGTGGTGTTTAGTCTTGCAATTACCTGGAATTGCACCCAATCCTGCGGATTGTTGTGGTAGCCTTAGTGTAGTGACAGCCCTAACGGTCGACGTATTCTACCTCGTTCGGATCGGTGTTTGTAGGACCGTAGTCGGAGCTTCCTAGCCCCCTTCTCATCTCTTTCTGTGGTTAGTGTTCTGATGTCCCAAAATAGATAATCTTGAAGTAATTCTTGATTCTTAGATCAACGAGAGAACTCTCAGGAAACTTCCTCTCTTTCCACCAAAAATAATTATATAGTTATTCTTGGGCGATCTTGGATCTTAATTAGTACACTCACGTTCTCTGTGGAAAATCGATACTCTGGAATACTCCCGGGTGAAAGCTACATCGGTATCCGTGCGCTTGCGGATTTTTTTGTTTGCGTTTAAAATACCCAACAAGCTTTCTGGCGCCGTTGCCGGGGAACGGTAGCTGTGCTAGTTTCGAACCAAGTCGTCCGTGTATCCTTTTTCTTTTCCTTTTTTACCACACTCACCTTATCACTTTCACCATACCACATGGATTTCACTCTAAGCATTAATGAGCATGGAATTTATTTCATAGCCACTTCATTTGCTCCATGCTCATATGCAACATCTTCACAATCCATTGGTCTCTCCAACATCACCACATTCGAGATCTCCAACCCCCTCTTCCTTTCTATTCATAAAAACTTTTAAAGGGCGGTTGTCGATGCATATGTCTATATTAAATATTGCAGATCTCGTTGAGTTGATCTTGATATAGGTCAGCGTTGGAGGGGAAACCACTTCGCCAACATAAATTGATGGTTTCCCAAGGACAAGCTTAGTGTCCTAAAACAAGCACTGGTCAGATCGTAACATAAGCTTTTAATTATTTGCAACACTACCTTGTGTATAGAGCATATAAGGATAATTGTAAAAAAAAATTTCCTTCGGGTATTCTTGTCACTAACCTTTCTAGGATTGGAGCAAGAAGATCGGATGAATGACAAGCACAAGGTATGTACAACCAATCATCATACAACATTGAATTAAATTCATCCAAGCTTGAATTTTGCAAAATTCAAGCTTGGGGGAGTACTTTATATAAAAGCATAATTTGCCATGTTGCTATGTTGGTTGTCCCTACCTTTGAGACATGCTCAATTTGTTAAATAGCAATCACACTACTTCATCTCCACTTGAGTAGATCTCTATAAAAGCCATCACGCTACCTTTGTTTATCCTAGTAAGTGTTAGTTTGGAAGTACTGTACATACTTCTATTGGTTTTTAAATTAAGCATGGTGCTTAGGTTCAACAGCCTTCCTTAATCTAATTAGACATGGAGTCTAGTTTGGTTATTGAACTAAAAATTGCTTGTGTAGACATTGGTATATTTTGTTGGACTAACCCCTGTAGGAAAACTTTCAATATCGACCTGGGAAGTCCTGAGATAAACTCACATTGGAGACAAAGAGAGACACACATGAAGTTTAACAATTTACACAAGGAAGGCATAGCTCACAAGAGATGATCCATGGAGGTGCCACAAACACGATGCACAACCGCTAAGAGAGGAAAGCTTCCACAAGGTGATACTGTACCATCACTCTTCAAGTAAGGTAACATCTTAAGGTACTTGACTATCACTTCTATAAGCTTCTCCTTTGTTCTGGCGTTCACATGAATAAAAGAGACAAACATGTATGATTTACAACTATAAGATTAACCAACCCAATCGATTCAATATGTTTAGTCCTTCCACCTTTGTGGTCCCACACTCCTAATCATATGAGCAAAAATGTTGCATACTCAATCTTTGGAAGATATATATAAAAGAAACAACATAAATATAGATAGATTATCTTTCCATTAGGTTGAGCGATCTGATCTGACAAATATTTTAAATGTTATACTCATGATCTTATTATCCATCAACTTTGTCTTGCTCACTATGCTTAAGGTTAGAGAAGAACAAATACACTTTTGGTTCTGTTGGTGTTTTCCACCAACAGGGCCCATGCACTTGATCTCTGCCTTGTCTCTATGAGCAGGTACACTTCAAGCAAAATATGAAGGACTTTTACAACTCCCAGACTCCACCAAGTGAAGAACCTAGATATATGAGCACAAACACGCTGGAGATACTGGACACTCATGCAAACACTGCCCTGAGATGCTTGAGGATGTAACTACTGGAGTAACCCCATTGTGGAAGTAATTACTGACCTTCTGCCGGTCAAGAGAGACAATCTTGGACGCCCCGTCATCCCAATCTCCATCGGCATGGTGGACTTCCTAGAAGCACTCTGCGACTTTGGCTCCAGCGTCAACATTATACCTAGGGGAAGCCATTCCTGAACACCTCGGGAGCTGTCATCTACGCTAGTGCTGCCAAGATCAGTTTCTACATCAAGGGGAAGAAGGAGACGTTTTCCTTCAAGAAACAAGACTACACAAATCCCGGAGCAATCGCGACATGAACCAAGGAAGAGGACCAATAGGAGGAACAAGAACAAGTAAATGTGTACCGAGTCAGCTAAGATGGTCACTGTAGCTCAAGGAGGTCAAGATCGTCAACTCAAGTCACCTTTCTTGATCAAGAAGGACGACCCTGGTGTCCCTAGCATCTAGTGCACAATCAACGGATATTCTTTTCAGAAGACACTCTACGACACCGGATCTAACGTCAACATAATGGCCACAATCACTTATCAGCTCCTGCATGGAACCATGTCCCTACAACCAACATACATTCAGCTCCAGATGGCAGATCAGACATTCTGAAAGATTGAAGGTTATTGACATGGGAGAAGACGAGTACGATCCACCCATCATCCTTGGAAGACCGTTCTTTAGCACCATTAAAGCAATCATATACATTGGAACCAGAGAAGTCCACATGCACTTCCCCTCAGAGAAGGTACGCCACTGTTTTACTGACCCTAACTATATAGTTGAAGACTCTAAGCAGGTCAGTAGAAGAAGACGACGACGCAACCGCAACCAGAGGAGGCAAATCATCAAGGACGGATGGGTCGACTATGAAGGAGAAGTTGTAAGGTCTGAAGGCATACAACTTGAACAGAACTGTCCTGAGGAGACCGTAGCACCGAGTCAGGTGTGGAAAGAGAAGATAGTTATACACGAAGAGGAAGCACCGTCGGAGCCACCGACTACGCCATCCAGCGAATCCCAGAATGACTCAGGAAACAGAGAGTCCCGTTCGGAGGACTTAAAAACACCGAACGCCTTGCCAAGAGGTAAACTTGGTAGTTATCTTTTTTCTCTCAATTATTTAAAATAGTTTGCTTAGTTAATCAGGTTCACATCATCTTGAAAAGAAAATAAAAATGTTGAAGATAGTAAGCCCCATGTGAGTATGCTCATGGCATAAAACCCATAAGTACATTCACTGTGGTGGCATAAAAATGAAATAAATATATTTCTGTCCTATAAAAATAAAATTATAAAAATAAAATTATGATTCTACTAATGAGTAACATTTATTGAGGAGGCTGAATATGATAAAGGCTAGATATTTATGCTAACACTTAACCAGTTCCACAAAGCTTTGTTGTCTATTTGAGCTCCACAGAATTCAAGGATCAAAGAAGACTAGCAGACGGAGGATATCCTAATCGCTGTCAGGGTGCTGCCGACATTCAAATACACCTCCGCCACCTGCTAGCTACATCAGAAGAAATTACGTCGAAATCCAGCTTGGGGGAGAGCACCCCCATTTATCCAACTAAGTATTCTACTCACGTTTATACTTTACTCTAATAATAAAATGATGCATAATCATAGAAACCCAAATAAAGATTTTGTGCTTATATATATCTTTGCTTAGTTTGCTAAATAAATAAATAAATAAAGTCTGCTATGAACCATCATGATAAGCTCTCACATGGAAATGATGAATAGTTGGTCTGGCATGACTAGTTCTCAAAATTGAAATCTCTCTCTCAAGTTTAGGCCTGGCTATTATTAATTTGCTCTAAACATGAACTCGTGGGAAGAGTACTTGATCTGAAGTCTAAGTCGTTAACGGATATGATATGGGAAGGTTGAGCTGCTATTTATCTGTTCCTAGAGATGCTAGAATTCTGGAGAATTTTATCTTTGAAAATCTTTAAAATGTTGCATGATGAGTTCCTGTATGATGAGAGTTTAAATTCCTACCACAGCCATATATACATGCTTGTTAGACTATGAACCACACATTTACTTTTTACTGCTTATGAGCATTGAGTGTGGTCAAGCTGTGTAGACCCTTAGGAGCTTGTCATGTGGTTAAATCAAGATTCACTTGCACGTTCACTCACACATGCTACTTCTACTCCAGAAGTACCATCCACATACATCCACTCATTTCCATCTCCAGAACCACCCAAAAATATTCTACTCCTAATCCGGGAGAGAATAGCCAAAAACATTCTCCTATTTCTGTTTTTCCGTGTGAAATAAATGCTCAAGTTATCTTGGTTACTACCACTTGCTATTTTATTTCAGGAGATGAGTGCTCTAAAAAAAGAAAAAAAAAGAAGAGAGAAAAGAAGAAGATACGAGGAAATAAAAAGGGGCAAGTGCCCAGAACCTCAAAAGAAAAGAAAAAGTGAGACGAGAGGTAAAAATGGACAAGTGTCCGACAGTAGAATTAGGGGTACAAGATACCCACCTGAGAGAAAAGAAAAAGAAAATACAGAGCATCTCACTCTCCTCAAAAAGTTTCAAAAGAGCAAGAAAGGTTTGTATACCCTCAAAAGAGCATAAGTAGAATTGGACTTTCACCATTGTTATCACCATCATTACCATGCACCATTCATTCGCCACACATGCACATCTTGATTTGACTTATTGACTTGTTCTTCTGGATCCATGGTTTGACTATGCAATAAATGTCTTGTAAGTATGTATTAGCTGTCTCCCACCTATGAGCTCCAGATATCAAAACCTTATTAGAGTAGGGTAAGAGAGAAGGCAATGCCATTATGCCTCATACCAAAAATACCACATACTTTGAGAGAAGGCATACACCTTTACTGCCTTGGTAAGGATCCAGAAATACCACAAAAGAGAGACTAGAGAGAGTCATACAAGGAATCTCTGAGTTTTATTTGAAAATCTGCAAAAACTCCAGAGCTATAGTTAATCGAAGAACAAGAGACATGGTGCTTGACTAGACCGTTCTATCTTTTAACTGCTCAAGACACAAGTGACGGTTACAAGCCCCATGGTGGAAGGTAAAATGACTAAGTTTAAATCTTAACAGTTTACCCTAACCCAAAGATCAGATCTTGTTTGAACGCATGTATATCTTTAAGGCATGAAACCACTGCAGAAACTCTTAAGTTCATCTTTGCTCAGGGACGAGCAAAGGTTAAGCTTGGGGGAGCTTGTTGACGGTCCTTAATGCTTACATTTAAACATCAACTAATCATAGAAAAGAATCCAAATGCAACCAACACCTAGACTTAGGGTTTTATCTGACAGAATTCCACGAGTTTTGGTGTTTGTCTATTTCTGCAGGGGGTTATCAGGAAATATGAAAGAAAGGCCCACACGTCGGGTTTACATAGAGATATTAACGTGCTGCGCAATTTTCTACCATCTAGAAGACTCCAGAAGCCACGGGAACGAAGCGGAGGCCGAGAGGGCTCAGGCACAGGGCGCCCGCCCTAGTCCCTTGGGCGCCCGCCCACTTCCAGAGACCAATTTGGACACGTTTCGCGGATTATGCTCCACCGACCTAAAGGATCAAGGAAAACCGTGCGATTAATGTCGGTTTGATCCGACGGCCCAGATTCACTTGAAGGGACTATAAAACCAGACCCCCTGGCCCCTGGAGATCATACCTCTTCTACAAAATCAAAGTTAGGGTTTCAATTCTTCATCCAAGTAGAGTGGATCCCTCTAGTTCTTCTAGTTCTACCTCTAGTTCATCTAGATCTAGTTCTAGTTCATCTAGTTCTAGTTCTAGTTCCTCTAGTTCTAGTTCAAGTTAGTTCTAGTTGTAATTTAGAAAATAGGGAGAGAGAAGAGGAGAGCGGAGGAGGAGCCGGATCTGTCGGATCTTCCTCAACATTATACTTTTGCAGCATCTGGTTCGTTCTTCATCGTTCTCCAGGTTCTTCAATTCATAATTCCTGAGTTCTCTAATTACTTTTATTTACATTCAAGTTATTTATTGGATTCCCGCTTGCATCAAGTGCTCTAATCTTTGAAACATTAGAGTAGTAATTAATAGATTAGACGTGGTGTTTAGTCTTGCAATTACCTGGAATTGCACCCAATCCTACGGATTGTTGTGGTAGCCTTAGGGTAGTGACAGCCCTAACGGTCGACGTATTCCACCTCGTTCGGATCGGTGTTTGTAGGACCGTAGTCGGAGCTTCCTAGCCCCCTTCTCATCTCTTTTTGTGGTTAGTGTTCTGATGTCCCAAAATAGATAATCTTGAAGTAATTCTTGATTCTTAGATCAACTAGAGAACTCTCAGGAAACTTCCTCTCTTCCCACCAAAAAAAATTATATTGTTATCCTTGGGCGATCTTGGATCTTAATTAGTACACTCACGTTCTCTGTGGAAAATCGATACTCTGGAATACTCCCGGGTGAAAGCTACATCGGTATCCGTGCGCTTGCGGATTTTTTCTGTTTGCGTTTAAAATACCCAACAATGATCATCATCTACCTTGAGCCATGTCATTTTATGCTTAAGAGTGATTTAACTTGTTTAATCATGCTTCCTATGCTTATGTTTGTGTGAACCATGCCCATGCTTGTGTGTTAAGCCTTGGTAATTAGTTTATCTATGCTTAACTCAACCTTAGGAACAATGTTCATGTTGATCACTTCTCCAAAATAATCACTTAAGTCATACTTACATGTATAGGCCCAAGAAACCTCTTTTGCTTAGGCTTTTAAAAAGTGTTTCATAAAACGTTTGCATGTCAAAACTTTCTACAGAAAAGTTGTAGCAAATTTTATAAGGAACAAAAGCTGTTTTATGGCCATCTCATGAAAATGACCACATCTAGCTCAAAAGTGACCCACAAGACAGTTTTGGGGCTGTTTCCGACACTTAGAAAATTTTCTAATTCTGGGATCGTAGCAGTTTGCTTGAGGGTATGCTGTTCATCTTCCAGATTGAATTCTAGACCGAATCAGACTTTGGTATTGTAAGCAATGTTGGAGTACTCAAGTAGCTCTCCAACATAGAGCAATTAGCCAGCAAAATCATCGAGTGGATTAGGAGATAATCGCAGTGCAAAATCGAGTTTCAGTCGGGATCAGAAACTGATTGGAGTCGCCGTTAGTTCAGGGGAGCTCGCTGGTGACGCCGCGTGTCTAGACCCGTGGCATCCGTACGTCGCCGTTGGTCCCGCTCGTCAGTCCTCAGCGCGTCCTACAGCTCGCCACGACACCCCCGGTCGCGTGGACAACGCCATTCCCCTCCCGGTCCGCTCTCTCTCGCGTGCGTCGTCTTCTCCGCGTCGCCGTCGTTGCTTCGGCGAGTTCGCACGCTCGCGTCTCCACGTCTCCGGCCAAGCGACTCCGCCCAGCGCTCCGCTAGCTTCTCCGCTTCAGTGTCGTCAAGTTGGCTGCGGCCGCCGAGCTTCGGTAAGCCCGCATTGTCTTCTCCGTCGCGAGCTTACCTCGCCGGAGCTCCGCCATGGTCACCGGCGTAGTGGCCAGGGCTCTGTAGTCCGCCATTTCGCTTCATTCTTCTCCCAAAAGCTCCGCTAGGTCATGCTGATGCTCGTCCGAGCTCTCTTTCGCCCTGTCTCCGACCCGAGACGCCGGCGGTCAGCCGCGCACCACCGCCGTGCCGCCATGCGCGAGGGCAAGGTACCTAGGGTCCGGTAGAGTTAGGGTTTCGGGTACCATTCGATGCGGAATGGAGTGGGGAGCACGATGGTGCTCTTGCCCATGGCCGAGACCTCGCCATCGACGAGATCTCCGGCGGTCAAGTCATGCCTCTGCTCTCAGGTCTCTGACGGTGGGGTCCATTGACTCACGGGTCCCCCCTGTCAGCCTCTCTTTCTCCTTTGTTTGATTTAGGGTTTGAGCTATTTTTGCAAAAATTATATCTCTGGTTCCTGTGATCCAAAAATTGTGAAACCAATTTTTTGATGTTCCTTGAGGTGGCTAGTTTTATTAAAAATATAAAATGAACCATGTTTTCTGGGAAAAATAATTATTAGGATTTAATCTTGTTATTTATGCTAATGTGCAGATGCTATACTTATGCTTCTGTAATTTTTGTAGATTTTTTCTGAGTACTTTTGCTAGTATTTTGTAATTATGCTCTTTTATAAGATTAAATTGATAAATGCCTTGTTACTAAATATTTAGGGGTTAACATATGATGTTCTGGTTGTCTTATGATATGCTTGTGCCTGTAAGTCATTTGGTTAGTACTAGATATGTTTTAGCTATGTCATCAAATAATTAATTAGAGGGTTAAGAACTGTCTGGACAGCAAGAAAGTAATATAACCTTTACTTGTTGATAACTTGGTTTTCTGAAAGACTTGTCTAAATTGAAGTTATTTTAAACTTTATGAACTAGCTGTGGTTTAAATTTGGGATCATTTGGTCCAGTAGTTTGAAAGTTATGGCTGTTCCAAGTTGGGTTCCAGAAATAGATGTTCTCTGTTTTTCTGGGACAGAACCTGGAACATTGTTGAAATGACTTGTTTCACTTATGAATCTTGCTGTGATGTTTAAAGATGAAATATAGACAATTTCATAAGCTTTCCAGAATGTCCTCATTTATGTTTATTGGATCTTTATAGCAATAGTTATGACCTGGTTACTGAGCTGTACTGTTATGTGATACTTGCTGTTTATGGTTTGACTTGCTAGGTCTTACTGAGTTAATTAGTTATCTTTTGTGAGTTTATCTTGGAAGTTTACTCAGTAAATGAGTGTCCAGTGAAGTTCTAATTACATTGTCAAGCATTCATCCCCATTTAGTGTTCACCCATTCTTACTTATCATGCATGCATTAGGTGCACCGGAAACAACGACTGCGTTCGAGCTCCAGGTGGTCGACGAAGGCAAAGAGATCAGCCCGGAAGTGGAGGTCCAGCAAGCCGGACACGAGGAGCCCGAAGAGGAGGTTGAGTGCCCAAATCACGAGCCTACATCGTTCATGAAAGGCAAGCCCCGGAGCATCTTAAGTCTCCCATTTTAATTTCGAAACCTTACTTGATTATGTTATATCTATTGATGCATTTACGTATAGGAGTTGTGATGGAACCCTTGCTGCATTTTACTCAATCCTTGTCCAGATATCTTACCTTTACCTGGTCATAGAGTTAGGATCAAGTAGTGGCTTAGTCTTGCTTTAATCGGTAGAAGTCGGGTGATATCCTGTCACCTGCGTGAGATAGGGTTGTGTCGGATCACGATTGTCTATATGTGCTATCGTGGAAAGAACCTGATTAAATTGACTTAAGCCGGGCGGAGTTTTGCAAGGTTGTAGTAACTCCGTCTATGGCAGCTAAGGACCGATCGTTGTACGTCCTCTTGTCATGTTGAACGCATGCCTAACACTTAGTTGGCCGGATAACTCGTTCCGACCGCGAAGCCTAGTAGTATGACTCAGGCCCGAAGACCGGCAAGTATAAAGTGCGCACTATCGGAGGAAGTGCGGTGTGTGGGGGACCATTGGCGTAAGACCAAAGGCAGGTGAGTTAAAATTTCTGACCTCCCTGGCAGACTGGTAGCCCTGGGATTGCGGCGCTGATTGGAGCCGCGATTCCTGAGTCATACCAAAGGTGACCCGCTGGCTCTCCGACAGGGGATGCTTGGGTGAGTGCTAGGAATAACCCTCCAGCTGGATAGGAATCGATTCGAATCGCCGTCTCTCCCGGATAGTGAGAACTTGACAGAGCAGCGGCAAACATAGCATTCACAAAAGAACAATGGTTCGTGATAATGATGATAGCAAGAAAGAGCATATGATGAACTTGATATGGTTATTATTGCTTGTAATAATCAAGTGATGAGGTTTAGTATAGGTGCTAATCTAGTGTTAGGCTAATGATAATTAATATGATGCTTTTACACTAGTGTAGCTATCAATTAAGCTTTTGGCAACTGTTGAGTCAACCAGCTCCACTTTATACTTAGCCTGGCATGATCCTTGGTGTCTTTTATGTTTTACTAGACGGGTAAGTCTAGCTGAGTACATCCTCGTACTCAGGGTTTATCCCCACCTGTTGTAGATGATATCTTTTTATGATGGCTTCTGCAAGACCTGTCTCCATCCTGCTGGGGATGAGGACTAAACCGTTGGGCACGGTTCTCTAACTCCTTCGTACCTGTTGCTTTTGGATGGATGGTGTACGACTCTGGCTATAACAAGAACTTGTGAAATGAACTCTGGAAAGTGTGTGTAACTATTTTGCTTCCGCTACTACAAACATGTGTTGTAATAACTAAGTAACTCCGATGTGGTGCCGCTTCGACGGTAATGAATGACTATGTAACATTCGCTGTGTTATGTTGAACTATTACGATCTTGGTTTGTTACAAGTTGGTTTGAAGTCCTTCGTGATTTCAGTTGACTACTGGGATTATATGGGCTCAAGTTTGGAAACTTGATTGCTTGTCGATCGTTTCTACACTTGAACTCTTATAATTTGGTCGGTTCTGTGACAGAATCTTGCTTCGGTTTGTTTAGAGACAGTGTTAGTTTTGGTAGAAGATATGTGCACGGTTTACGCCTAATGCACCATAGGCTAAGAAACCAATTTAGACGCACCCGATGGTACTCATAGTTGAAGACGCTCAAGTGGAGGCTCGATTTGGTCTGTTCGGATATAGTGCTAATCTTGATGCAAGATAGTTGCACAGTTTGCATGCAACGTACCATATGTTAAGAAATCAATTTGGACGCACCCAATGGAACTCCTAGACGACGTTTGTCATAAGGAACCTCGATTCGGTCTGTTTGGTGGTAATGTTAGTTTCATTGCAAGATAGGTGCATAGTTTGTGCCTAATGCACCATAGTCTAAAAAACCATTTTTGACGCACCTGTTTGTACTCCTAGATGAAGAGGCTCAAGTGGAAGCTTGGTTCGGTCTGTTTGGAGATAGTGCTAATCTTGATGCAAGATTGGTGCACGGTTTGCATGGAACATAGCATATGCTTGGAAATCAATTTGGATGCACCCGATGGAACTTCTTGATGATGTGTGTCATATGCAATCTCGCTTTGGTCTGTTTAGAAATAGTGTTAGTTTTGGTGCAAGATATGTGCATGGTTTACGCCTAATGCACCATAGTCTAAGAAACCATTTTGGAAGCACCTGTGGTACTTCGGTGAAGAGGCTCAAGTGGAAGCTCGGTTTGATCTATTTGGAGATAGTGCTAATCTTGATGCAAGATAGGTGCATGATTTGCAAGGAACATACCATATGCTTAGAAATCAATTTGGACGCACCCAATGGAACTCCTAGATGATGTGTGTCATATGGAATCTTGGTTTGGTCCGTTTGTAGACATTGTAAGTTTTAGTGCAAGATAGGTGCACAGTTTGCGCCTAATGCACCATAATCTAAGAAACGATTTTGGATGCACTATTTGGTACTCCTGGGTGAAGAGGCTAAAGTGGAAGCTTGGTTTAATCTGCTTGGAGATAGTGCTAATCCTTATGCAAGGTAGGTGCATGGTTTGCATGGAACATACCATATGCATGGAAATCAATTTGGATGCACCCGATGGAACTCCTTGATGATGTGTGTCATTTGGAATCTTGCTTCGGTCCAATTGGAGACATTGTTAGTTTCGGTGCAAGATAGGTGCACAGTTTGCACCTAATGCACCATAGTCTAAGAAACCCTTTTGGACGCACTTGTTGGTACTACTAGGTGAAGGGGCTCAAGTGGAAGCTCGGTTCGGTCTGTTTGGAGATAGTGCTAATCTTGATGCAAGATAGGTGCACGGTTTGCATTAAACATACCAAATGCTTGGAAATCAATCTGGACACACATGATGGAACTCCTAGATGACGTGTGTCATATGGAATCTCGCTTCGGTCTGTTTGGTGACAATGTTAGTTTCAGTGCAAGATAGGTGCATAGTTTGTGCCTAATGCACCATAGTCTAAGAAACCATTTTTTATGCACTTGTTTCTACTCCTAGATGAAGAGGCTCAAGTGGAAGCTCGGTTCGGTCTATTTGGAGATAGTGCTAATCTTGATGCAAGATAAGTGCACGGTTTGCATGGAACATACCATATGCTTGGAAATCAATTTGGATGCACCCGATGGAACTCCTTGATGATGTGTGTCATATGGAATCTCGCTTTGGTCTGTCTAGAAATAGTGTTAGTTTGGTGCAAGATATGTGCATGGTTTGCGCCTAATGCACCACAGTCTAAAGAACCATTTTGGACACACTATTTGGTACTCCTGGGTGAAGAGACTCAAGTGGAAGCTTGGTTCGGTCAGTTTGGTGATAATGTTAGTTTCATTGCAAGATAGGTGCATAGTTTGTCCTAATGCACCATAGTCTAAGAAACCATTTTTGAAGCACCTGTTGGTACTTCGGTGAAGAGGCTCAAATGGAAGCTCGGTTTGATCTATTTGGAGATAGTGCTAATCTTGATGCAAGATAGGTGCATGATTTGCAAGGAACATACCATATGCTTAGAAATCAATTTGGACGCACCCAATGGAACTCCTAGATGACGTGTGTAATATGGAATCTTGCTTCGGTCCGTTTGTAGATATTGTAAGTTTTAGTGAAAGATAGGTGCACAGTTTGCGCCTAATGCACCACAGTCTAAGAAACCATTTTGGACACACTATTTGGTACTCCTGGGTGAAGAGACTCAAGTGGAAGCTTGGTTCGGTCAGTTTGGAGATAGTGCAAATCCTTATGCAAGGTAGGTGCATGGTTTGCATGGAACATACCATATGCTTGGAAATCAATTTGGATGCACCCGATAGAACTCCTTGATGACGTGTGTCATTTGGAATCTCGCTTCGGTCCATTTGGAGACACTGTTAGTTTCAGTGCAAGATAGGTGCACAGTTTGAACCTAATGCACCATAGTCTATGAAACCATTTTGGACGCACTTGTTGGTACTCCTAGGTGAAGGGGCTCAAGTTGATGCTCGGTTCGGTCTGTTTGGAGATAGTGCTAATATTGATGCAAGATAGGTGCACGGTTTGCATGGAACAACCAAATGCTTGGAAATCAATCTACACGCACATGATGGAACTCCTAGATGACGTGTGTCATACGAAATCTTACTTCGGTCGTGTTCGAGAAAAAAATCTTACTTCGGTCTGTTTGGAGACAGTGTTAGTTTTGGTGCAAGATAGGTGCAAGGTTTGCACATAATGCAGCATAGGCTAAGAAACCATTTTGGACGCACCCGATGGTACTCCATGGTAAATGGCTCTAGTGAAAGCTCGGTTTGGTCTATTTGGAGATAGTGCTAATCTTGATGCAAGATAGATGCACGGTCTGCATAGAACGTACCAAATGCTTAGAAATTAATTTGGACACACCCGATAGAACTCCTTGATGACGTGTGTCATATGGAATCTTGCTTTGGTGTGCTTAGAGACATTATTAGTTTCGGTGCAAGATATGTGCACGGTTTGCGCCTAATGCACTAAAGTCTAAGAAACTATTTTGGAAGAACCTGTTGGTACTCCTAGGTGAAGAGGATCAAGTGGAGGCTCGGTTCGGTCTCTTTAGAGATAGTGCTAATCTTGATGCAAGATAGGTGCACGATTTGCATGGAACATACTATATGCTCAAAAATCAATTTGGACGCACCAGATAGAACTCCTAGATGACGTGTGTCATATGGAATCTCACTTCGATCTGTTTAGAGACAGTGTTAGTTTCGGTGCAAGATAGGTGCACAATTTGCACCTATAGCACCATAGGATAAGAAACCATTTTGGATGCACCTGATGGTACTCCTAGGTCAAGGGGCTCAAGTGAAAGCTCGGTTTGGTCTGTTTGGAGATAGTGCTAATCTTGATGCAAGATAGATGCACGGTTTGCATGGAACATACGATATGCTTAGAAATCAATTAGGATGCACCTGATACAACTCCTTGATGAAGTGTGTCATATGGAATCTTTCTTCGGTTCATTTAGAGACAGTGTTAGTTTTGGTTGAAGACATGTGCACGGTTTACGCCTAATGCACCATAGGCTAAGAAATAATTTTAGACGCACCCGATGGTACTCGTAGTTGAAGAAGCTCAAGTGGAGGCTCGATTTGGTCTATTCGGATATAGTGCTAATCTTGATGCAAGATAGTTGCACAGTTTGCATGGAACGTACCTTATGTTATGAAATAGATTTGGACTCACCCAATGGAAGTCCTAGATGATGTGTGTCATATGGAATCTTGCTTCGGTCTATTTGGAGACATTGTTAGTTTCGGTGCAAGATAGGTGCATAGTTTGTGCCAAATGCACCATAGTCTAAGAAAACATTTTTGACACACCTGTTTGTACTCTTAGATGAAGAGGCTTAAGTGGAAGCTCGGTTCGGTCTGTCTCGAGATAGTGCTAATCTTGATGCAAGATAGGTGCACAGTTTGCATGGAATATACCATATGCTTGGAAATCAATTTGGATGCACCCGATGGAACTCCTTGATGACGTGTGTCATATGGAATCTCGCTTTGGTCTTTTTAGAAATTGTAACGCCCCAAGTGTTTGCCACTAGTTAGACCTTAGATTTGAGCTCAAACATGTCGTGATAAGTGGTGATGATCATGTTAAAGTCAATCCATGAAAGTGAGCCTTAAGTTAAACTTGGAGAATGCACCCTTGCTTATATATAGGCCCTTTTCAAAGTTCATGCTTGGGTGACATTAATGGAACCTCTTTCATGTGTCCTATATCCATCACTGCCTATAGTGAGCACTGAAAAAGTTTCATGAAGTTTGGAATCAAAAGGTCACATGAAATGATAAGTTACATGCTTGTTGGAATGACCTCATTAAGTGAATGGAACCATGAGTCATCAACCAATCCTTGCAACCTTACCCAAATGACTCTAGATGAACTCTTCAACAAAAATCATGAAGGGTTCATATTGAGCTTGTGCCCAGAAAATGAATCAATTGCTCTAAAACCTTAAATCAACCTTTATCAAGTTGCTGTATTGACCAAAGTGAAAGTTTGACTTCTATACTAGTTCTGAGGTTTGACCTTAAATTAAAGTTGTATTTTAGATTCTGTAGAACAAACTTTGTTTAATTATCAAGAACTAGTTTGGTTTCTAACCTAGTCAAATTAAGCTTACAAGATTCAATGCAGTGCTGTTTTGGAACTCTAGAATTTTGGCGAAGTCCTTAAGGTGCTCAGTTTCGGGTACCCTAGTTGGGAGCCTTGTATCTTCCAAACAAAGCTGAACCAGTATAAGGTCCTTTAGTAAAAGTTGTAGCATAGTTTGCATGCTACAATCTTTGTTAAAGTTACTAAGTCTGAATCATCTTCGAACCTTGTCAAATAATAGTCACAAGATTGAATCTGCTATAATTTCCAGCACTTAGAGTTTCTAAGTCTAGGTTTGCAGTTCATCACGTTGGCATTCCGCGTTCTCCTAATTCTTACAAACAACTTGCTTGGGTCCCAAAATAAAAGTTGGACTACATATTGTGGACAAGAGCATGCCAAAAGATGACACCAGTTCGACTTCGTTTTGGTCGTCAAATTTGAGTTTTTCTAATCACTATCAATTCATTGACACTCAAAGGTTGGTGTCAAATTATCTACTAATCTGCAAGTCTAATGACCATGGCACCTTAACAAAAGTTGGAGAGTGTCAAGAGTAGAGCAAACTTCGTATTTGGTCCATGACCAAATTCGGTCCAGAACCAGCCCAAAACATGTCCCACCTAAGCCACTTTGCTGCTCGACACGTGTTCGGTGAATTGCCTCAACGGCGGACACGTCGCTGGTGCGTGGCATCCATGCCCGAGTGTGCCCGCCTCCTCCTCAGCTGCTCGCCCAGAGCCCTCCCCACGCCCGGCTGTCGAAGTGGACAAACACCCGAGCGCCTTCCTCAGCCCTCTCCACCCCCGGCTCGCTCTCTCCACCCCAGCGCCACCCTGAGCGAAGCCCCCATGGCCGCCGGTGCTCTGCTCTGCTGCTTGCCGCCCAGTTGCAGCTGCTACGGCGTCCCGCTGTGCTACTGCTGCTTCCACCGCGAGGACATGGCCAGGGCGTGGCCACGCCTTACCTTGCAGCAACCATCGGCCGGCCGGAGCCCAGACTCTTGTTCGCCTTCTCCCGTTCCGTCTCTGCTCGGTAATAGGAAGAAGAAAGGACCTCGGGTTAGAATAAGATGCGAAGCCAAGACTCATATAAATAGTGTTTGTGGGCTGTGGCGTGATTCTTGGAAAAGCTAGGGTCCCCGGTGCAAGATCTGTTTTTGTTTTCTTTTGTTTTTACAGATTTCATGGATGAACTTTGGAAATGCATAGTAATTCATAGAAAAGACGTAAAATAGCAAATGTGGACTTTTTGGAATCCTTGTGAAATTCTCTATGCAGTAGATCTATAATATGGCATGGTTTAGTTTGCAGTTTTAGCAGTAAAAATAGATTTGTGCAGTTCGGTTTTAATTGCTTGTTATATTTGTCTTTTTCATAACCACTGTATTATTGCTCAAATAAATGTGAAACTATTGTGGAATGCTTTACATATAATATTTGATGTCTGGTAAAAGTTTCATGAATTTAGGAGTGACACGTTGAGAGTAATAAAAATAAAACAATGCCATGTGTTGCTTTGTTCCAATTCTGAGTGGATATGCATGTTTGTATTGTTTGGCTCAGTTAGGTTGGGAATCATGCCTGGATGAAAATATATTAGTTGCAGTACTTTTCATAAGATTTCCATCAAGCTAAATAGCATATTTTTTGGTCAAGCATATGTTTAGTTATAGTAGTTTAAAATACTGTTTCAGTTTCTGTCTAAACCCAGATAGGGATGCATTGTTTGTTATGTATGACCTTGTTAGTTGTAGATTTAGCTCTAGATGTTTATAACAAAGTTGTCCACAATTTCGTAAGCTTTCTAGAAAGTACACAACTATAAATTATGGACATGTGAACCTTAAGTTATAGCTGTTTAATGTGGCATGGCAGATTCTGTCCATGTTTTGAATAGAGATGTCTTCATGGGGATTGATAAATAGTTTTTAATTGTAAATAAAAATGTGAAAATGGAAATTGTTGGTCCAGTACAATTATATGATATTGTTGTATCATGTTTATACATGATATGGCCATGTGTTTGAAGAAAATATGATTTGTACATTTATCTTGCTCTCACATGGTTAATTGCAATAGCAATTTATCGTTTTCATAGATGCTGCTAAGTTTATTCAAATGCAATGAAATTTGGACAGTAGACTATGGATAGCATGTAGAAGCTACTGTAATTTTTGTAGAGTTTACTATGCACTTTTGGTATATGTTCTTTAATTCACCTTATTATCCAAATAAATTAAGAAAGGCATTAAATAAATTTATTTGGTAATGACCACTATGTTTTCTGATGTTATTTAGATATGTGCAAACTGTTGGTAATAATGGTTTTTGCTCAAATGCATGTTTGAAACAAAAGTTAATAATTAATTGTTTGCAATTGTTGTTTCTGGACAGTTTATGGAACTGTTTGGATTACAATGTGTAAATTATGTTTTCTGGGAATCATGTTATTATCAAAGTTCTAGATAATTCATTTATCTAGCTTCTGTTAAAATTTGGTAGTATTTGGCCTTATGGTTTGTGAGTTATGTCTGTTCAAAGTTTGATTCCAGAAATGGCTGCTCTCTGTTTGTCAGGGACAGATTCTGGAACTTTATAATTTCGACCAGCTTAAGTTGAGAATCATGCTTTTATGTCTAAATATCAAATGTATATAATTTCTTAAGATTTCCAGAATGTCTTCTTGGATGTATTTTGGAGTTGTATAACTCCAGTTATGATTTATTTACTCAGCTGCTGTTAACAGTCCTAAAAATGGCAGATTCCTTGTATTGCTGTTGCTTGGTATATTGCTATGTATGACTCATGCCTTTGATAATAGCCAAGTTAATACACCTGAAATCTTGCTTACTGGATGTCATGCCTAATATGATTAGTGTTGCATTCTTTGTTGACTTAGCATGTTGGTTGTGTAATCATTAAGTTGAGCAGTGAGATGTGCTAAAATATGTTTAGTGTAACCATGCTCTTGCCATGCTTCTTGTGTGTGATGCTTTATCTATTACACTTCTACGTGTTCATAAACTTGCATCTTGCATCTCATTTAGGTACGCTAGATGAACCACATGAAGGACATGATGGTGGACATATCGGGATGATGGAAGGACTACACAAGTGCTGCGAACTTGGATGCCGTCAAGATGGCGCAAGCTAACTTAACTGACTTGTGTCGGATTCCAGGCAAGCCCCGGAGAATTCTAAGTCTCCTACCTTCTTTTTTTATAAAAGCACAACAGTATAACTTTATATAATGCATTAGGTGATAGGAGTTGAATGAAACCGTTGGTGCATATTTCCTACCTTGTCCACTATATGAAACTACATTTACCCTTACTAGTATAAGGAATGCGTTCTATGCTTAGCTATGCTTAGCTCGGTAGAAGCCGGGTGATTTCCTGTCACCTGCGAGAGATAGGTGGATACTTGATCACGGTTGGCTATATTTGCTATCGTGGAAATAACCATGTGCTAATAATGAATTTGAGACCGGACAGGATGATGATAGTGAAGCAACAAGGCATTGAGGTCTTGGGTGTGAATCTATCCCCGTCTGTGTCGGTTAAGGACCGATTCGCTGTACGTCCTCGTGTCATGTTGAACGCATGCCTACCACTTAGCTGGCCGGATAAGTCGTTCCGACCGCGAAGCCTATGAGTGCATCTCCGGCCGGATACCCCGATCTGGTTAAAGTGCGCACCCCGGTTGGTAGCAAGGATGTGCGCGGAGTCAATGGCGTAGGACCGAGGAGTCAGGTTAGAGTCCTGACCATAGCAGATTGGCGGTCCCTGGGGGTGCGGCGCCGTACGGACCTGCGAATTGGTCCGGAGTTGTGCTAAAGGTGATCCAAGCTACTCTAGATAAGTACGCCTGGGTGAGTGCTAGGAATACCCCTCCAGCTGGATAGGAATCGATTCGAATCGCCGTCTCTCCCGGATAGTGAGAACTTGACTCGAGCAGCGGCAACATAGATAAACTAAATGAAGCTTGATGGTTATGATGATGATGATGGCTACATGATAAACCTGATATGGTTATTAATGTGATGCTTATTAATCAAGTGATTGCTATAGAATAGGTGCAAATCTAGCTATGGTAGCTTAACTGAACGTGATGCTAAAATATTGACTAAAAGGTTGAAAGTAAGGACTCATGATAGTAATGCTCTTTTTGGCAAAGTTATGCTATCCAACCAACTCCCCCAAAAAGCCTTGCATATCCTTGAGAGTCTTTTATTTCTCTCCTGTCGAGTAAGTCTAGTTGAGTACATTCGAGTACTCAGGGTTTATCCCACCATGTTGCAGGTGAAGTCTTCAGCCTGCTAAAGATGGAGGCTAACCGCCGGTGGGCTCGGTGATTCTATATAGTGTTCTCATCTACATGCTTTTGTCGGAGGATGTCACTTATGCTAGCAATGTATTTGGAACTTATGTTATTGTAATCATTTGAAAGCTATGTTGTTTTCTAATCAATTTGGAAATCCAAACTTGTACTATTTTTTGTGAACTCTCTTGTAATATTATTTCCGCTGCAAATCTCCGTGTATGTGATATGTATTTGCTTAATCATGCGATCTTGGTGTAAGGTTGATTTACCGAGGTCCTTCGTGACACTCGGTAGACTATCGGGTTTATATAAGTGAGAGTATGCGCGTGTCAACGTGTTAAATGGGGACAGTCGTACTTAAGCTTGTATAAATTGGGCGGTTCTGTCACAGAAACAGTATTAGTTTCGGTGCAAGATATGTGCATGGTTTGCGCCTAATGCTTGGAAATCAATCTGGACGCACATGATGGAAATCCTAGATGATGTGTGTCATACGAAATCTTGCTTCGGTCTATTTGGAGATAGTGTTAGTTTCGGTGCAAGATAGGTGCAAGGTTTGCACATAATGCAGCATAGGCTAAGAAACCATTTTGGATGAACCCGATGGTACTCCTAGGTAAAAGGCTCAAGTGAAAGCTCGGTTTGGTCTATATGGAGACAGTGCTAATCTTGATGCAAGATAGATGAACGGTCTGCATGGAACGTACCATATGCTTAGAAATTAATTTGGACACACCCGATAGAAATCCTTGATGACGTGTGTCATATGGAATCTCGCTTTGGTGTGCTTTGAGACAGTATTAGTTTCGGTGCAAGATATATACACGGTTTGCGCCTAATGCACCAAAGTCTAAGAAACCATTTTGGAAGCAACTGTTGGTACTCCTAGGTGAAGAGGCTCAAGTGGAGGCTTGGTTCGGTTTGTTTAGAGATAGTGCTAATCTTGATGCAAGATAGGTGCACGATTTGCATGGAACACACCATATGCTCAGAAATCAATTTGGACGCACCAGATGGAACTCCTAGATGACATGTGTCATATGGAATCTCACTTCGGTCCATTTAGGGATAGTGTTAGTTGTTGACGGTCCTTAAGTACTAAATATAATCATCAAATAAATAAATAAAATGATCCAAATGCAACCAACACCCAGACTATTTCTGTAGGGGGGTATCAGGAAATATTGAGGAAAGGCCCACATGTCAGGTTTACATTGAGATATTAACGTGCCGCGCAATTTTCTATCATCTAGAAGACTCTAGAAGCCACGGGAACGAACGGGAGGCCGAGCGGGTCCGGGGTCTGGGCGCCCTCCCTAGTGCCTTAGCCAATCAGGCTCCACCTCGCGGATTATGCTCCACCGACCTAAGGGATCAAGGAAAACTGTGCGATTAAGGTTGGTTTGATCCGACGGCCCACGTTCATTTGGAGGAGCAATCCCCATTATTCATTAGCATATTTTCCAGAGAGTATTCAGAGAGAGAGGTTCCTTAGGGTTCCCACCTCATAGGGCTTAGCATCCAATGTGAGAGTAGAACTAGTTCTACTAGATTGAGAGAGATAGAGTGAAGGTGTAGATCGGAGGAAGCCCGGCCTGTCGGTGTCTACTCCGAGGTTGTACCTGCGGGATCAAGTCTCCTAACCCGAGCTTGTTCCTAGGATTCTTCAGTATTTTAACTTCTAAATTCTAATAAGTTCTTTGTTTTATTGTTCTTTGGTTTATGAGTTTACTTTGCTCTCTTCGCATATAGTTTAGAGTAATCATCTCTAGCGTAAACATGGTGTTTGGGCTAGGATACTCATAGATATCCCCTATCTAGCCGGACTGTGGTAGTAGCGAGGAACGTGAAATTTCCGAGTTACCATTGTAGCCCATAATCCTGTTAGCAGGATCGATAGGGTTTATAGGTGCGGGTCGAACATCCTTTGTAGTGTCTAGATTCCGTAAGCCTCCCCAATAGAACAGTAGATCATCCTTACCAAGGTTAGAACGAGAATGCGGTTGTAGTCTTCTCTATACATCGCTCACATTGAATCACATTGTTTGTAGCCTAAAGGGTAGTAGCAATAGATTTGGTTAGTCAGATGCACGCTTTCTCCTAGTGGTAAAAATAAAAATACGATACTCTGGATAACCTCTCGGGTGAAGTGCTCACCGATATCCATGCGCTTGCATAAAACCCATAAGTACATTCACTGTGGTGACATAAAAATAAAATATTCCTGTCCTATAAAAATGAAAATATAAAAATTTATGATCCTACCAAAGAGAGTAACATTTATTGAGGAGGCTCAACATGATAAAGGCTAAATATTTATGCTAACACTTAACCAGTTCCACAAAGCTTTGTTGTCTATTTGAGCTCTACAGAATTCAAGGATCAAAGAAGACTAGCAGACGGAGGACATCCTAATCGCTGTCAGGGTGCTACTGACATTCAAATACACCTCCGCCACTTTCTAGCTACATCAAAAGAAATTACATCAAAATCCAGCTTGGGGGAGAGCACCCCTATTTATCCAGCTAAGTGTTTCTACTTGCGTTTATATTTACTCAAATAATAAAAAAAGATGCATAATCATAAAAACCCAAATAAAGATTTTGTGCTTTTATATATATCTTTGCTTAGTCTGCTAAATAAATAAATAAATAAATAAAGTTTGCTATGAACCCTCATGATAAGCTCTCACATGGAAATGATGAATAGTTGCTCTGCCATGACTAGTTCTCAAAATTGAAATCTCTCTCAAGTTTAGGCATGACTGTTATGAATTAAGATTTGCCCTAAACCTGAACTTGTGGGAAGAGTACCTAATCAAAATTCTAAGTTGTTAATGGATAAGATATGGGAAGGTTGAGCTGCTGTTTATCTGTTCCTAGAGATGCTAGAATTCTAGAGACTTTTATCTTTGAAAATCTTTAAAATGTTGCATGATGAGTTCCTGTATGATGAGTGTTTAAAATCCTACCACAGCCATATATACATGCTTATTAGACTATGAACCATACATTTACTTTTTACTGCTTATGAGCATTGAGTGTGGTGAAGCTGTGTAGACCCTTAGGAGCTTGTCATACGATTAAAATCAAGATTCACTTGCACGTTCACTCATACATGCTGCTTCTACTCCGGAAGTACGCATCCACATACATCCACTCATTTCCATCTCCAGATTCACCCAAAATTATTCTACTCCTATCCAGGAGAGAATAGCCAAAAATATTATCCTATCCCTGCTATTCCCCGTGAAATAAATGCTCAAGATATTTTGGTTACTACCACTTGCTACATTATTCTAGGAGGATGAGTGCTATGAAAAAAGTGAGTACGAGGAAATAAAAAGGGGCAAGTGCCCGGAACCTCGAAGGAAAGAAAAAGTGTGACGAGAGGTAAAAATAGACAAGTGTCCGATAGTAGAATTAGGGGTACAAGATACCCACCTAAGAGAAAAGAAAAAAATATATAGAGCATCTCATTCTCCTCAAAAAGCTTCAAAGTGCAAGAAAGGTATGTATCCCCTTAAAAGAGCAAAAGTAGAATTAGACTTTCAACATTGTTATCACCATACACCATTCATTCACCACACATGCACATCTTGATTTGACTTATTGACTCGTTTCTCTAGATCCATGGTTTGTCTATGCAATAAATGTCTTGTAAGTATATATGCTTTATCTCCCACCTATGAGCTCCAAATATCAACACCTTATTAGAGTAGGGTGAGAGAGAAGGTAATATCACTATGCCTCATACCAAAAATACCACTTACTTTGGGAGAAGGCATATACCATTACTGCCTTGGTAAGGATCCAGAAATACCACAGAAGAGAGATTTGAGAGAGTCATACAAGGAATCTCTGATGTTTTATTTGAAAATCTGCAAAAACTCCAGAGCTATAGTTAATCAAAGAACAAGAGACATGGCGCTTGACTAGACTGTTATATCTTTTAACTTCTCAAGACACAAGTGATGGTTGCAAGCCCCATGGTGAAAGGTAAAATGAGTAAGTTTTAAGTCTTAACAGTTTACTCTAAACTCAGAGATGAGATCTTGCTTGGATGCATGTGTACTTTTAAGGCATTAAACCACTGCAGGAACTCTTGAGTCCATCCTTGCTTAGGGACGAGCAAGAGGTAAGCTTGGGGAGTTGTTGATGGTCCTTAAGTACTAAATATAATCATCAAATAAATAAAGAAAAGGATCCAAATGCAACCAACACCCAGACTTAGGGTTTTATCTTACAGAATTCCATGAGTTTTGGTGTTTTTCTATTTCTACAGGGGTTTATTAGGAAATATGGAGGAAAAGCCAACATGTCTAGTTTACATAGAGATATTAACGCGCCGCGCAATTTTCTATCATCTAGAAGACTCCAGAAGCCACGGGAACGAACGGGTGGCCGAGCGGGCCCGGGGACAGGGCGCCCGCCCTCCCCCCTTGGGCCCCCGCCTAGGTGCCTCAGCCAATCAGGCTCCACCTCGCAGATTATGCTCCACCGACCTAACGGATCAAGGAAAACCATGCGATTAAGGTCGGTTTGATCCAACGGTCCACGTTCATTTGGAGGGGCTATATAAGCAGGCCCCCTAGCCCCTGGAGGAGGCAATCCCTATTATTCATTAGCATATTTTCCAAAGAGGATTCAAAGAGAGAGAGGTTCCTTAGGGTTCCCACCTCATAGGGCTTAGCATCCAATGTGAGAGTAGAACTAGTTCCACTAGATTGAGAGAGATAGAGTGAAGGTGTAGATCAGAGGAAGCCCGGCCTGTCGGTGTCTACTCCGAGGTTGTACCTACGGGATCAAGTCTCCTAACCCAAGGCTTGCTCCTAGGATTCTTCAGTATTTTGACTTCTCAATTCTAGTAAGTTCTTTGTTTTATTGTTCTTTCGTTTATGAGTTTACTTTGATCTCTTCGCGTAGAGTTTAGAGTAATCATCTCTAGCGTAAACGTGGTGTTTGGACTAGGATACTCATAGATATCCCCTATCTAGCCGGACTGTGGTAGTAGCGAGGAACGTGACATTTCTGAGTTACCTTTGTAGCCCATAATCCTGTTAGCAGGATCGATAGGGTTTATAGGTGCGGGTCGAACATCCTTTGTGGTGTCTAGATTCCGTAAGCCTCCACAATAGAACAGTAGATCATCCTTACCAAGGTTAGAACGAGAATGCGGTTGTAGTCTTCTCTATACATCGCTCACATCGAATCACAATATTTGTAGCCTAAAGGGTAGTAGCAATAGATTTGGTTAGTCAGATGCACGCTTTCTCCTAGTGGTAAAAAATAAATATCATACTCTGGATAACCTCCCGGGTGAAGTGCTCACCGATATCTGTGCGCTTGCGGATCATTTCCTATATCAACATTAGTTTCGGTGCAAGATAGGGGCACGGTTTGCACCTAATGCACCATAGGATAAGAAACCATTTTGGACGCACCCGATGGTACTCCTAGGTCAAGGGGCTCAAGTGAAAGCTCGGTTTGGTCTGTTTGGAAATAGTGCTAATCTTGATGCAAGATAGATGCACAGTTTACATAGAACATACGATATGCTCAGCAATCATTTAGGACGCACCTGATATAACTCCTTGATGATGTGTGTGTCATATGGAATGATGAGGACATCAACGGCGATGCATCGACACTGCCGACACCAGTACCTATTGCTGGTCCACTTACTCGTGCTCGTGCTCGTCAAATTAATCATCAAATGAGTTCCTTCTTAAGCTCTTGTCCATCTTGTTTAGACCCTTGAAACACGTGCACTTTTGTTTTGATTTGGAACCAAGGAGAAGACCGAAAGGGACAAGGACTCACGTTGGCTGGATTTGGACTGCAGCAAAGCACAACTTGTGACCGTCACCACGGTTGCATACGGATTCGGATTGGGGTGCTTCAGGACATGTTGGAAAGCTTATAAAATCTACTTTCATATGAGTCCAGTCCCATGATGATATCTGTTCGGCAGCAGCGGCAAAGATCCAATTACCATCGAGAGGTCATGCTTTCCAGGGTGCTGCGTCTTCTGATTTTGGGCTAATGCCCCATGTATCAAGTTGGGTCCATTACGGACGTGTCCTAGGGTTAAACCACGACCCTAGACCTCCTTTGGTCGTCCTTTAGGGTACTTAAGGTCCCTACAGCCACCAGCACATAGTTGGGTTTTGATTAGATCAAGTTTAGTCTTCGCTACTTGCTTGTAAACGCGCGTGCTGATCCAGTCGTCCGTCTTCTTGTTTTCGGAACCCCACTTCATTGGAGATAGAGATTGAAACCTTTGTTTACATCTAGTAATTCAGTACTTGTTCTACTTATTCTTGCTGGTTCTTCGATTGCTTGCAGGATGAGTGCCCTAGTGGCCGGTTGTCGTGCTTCGCAAGATCGTGACAGCCATTGGAGGTGGTGTATCGGTTGCGAAGGTGCGGCCTTGGAGGGCTGCAGTCAAGCCGCGAACATCAACTCCATTCACCAATCGAGTTACCTAGCACCTCTCATCGAAAGATTTATTAAAAACCCTAGCGGGTTCTTATCAGTTGGTAATCAGAGCAAGGTTTATCGGTGAGAGACTTTCAATTCTTTGCTGTTTTACTTTTCCCATAGTTCCAATAAAAAGCCAAAAACAATAGTAGATTAGTTTTCCCACAGTCCTATAAACACTTTGAGCCTTGGCTAGTACTACTTAGTTAGGGCTTGTTGTGTTTGATTTACTTCGGTTGAGTCAAGTTGCTGGTCTTAGGGTTAGTCTTTTAGAGTTTTGAGTTCTTGTCACGTTTTGGTCCTATCCATCATTTTCATCTCCCTGTCATCACCACCGCCATATAGTACATATCCACTATACCATATTTATCTAAATTGCAATTTTTACTACCATATTTTTTCTATGTTACACCATATCCACCATTATTTGCTGAAAAGAAACAAAAATACTTTGTAAGTTGTTTCTATTTGAAATCTGATTTGTCAAGATTCAGATTTGTCCTAGTTTTGCAAGGTAAAGGAAAAGAAGAAGAAAGAGAAGAAAGAAGACAAAAGAAAAAAAAGAGAACAAAAAGAAAAAGAAAAGGAAAAGAAAGAAGAGAAAACAAAAAGAAAATGGAAGTAATAGGTTGTTGTTGCTATTCTTGTGTTGTTTCCAACTGTACAGTGACTCCGTTTGTGTCTAGGCTCGCGTCTCTAGCACGGTCTAGCCTAGGACCAGCACGGTACCACCGTCGAATGATTTCTCAACTTGCTTTTGTAATTTACATGGTGCTAGTTGTTCCTTGTTTTTAGCCCATCTATAGCTCCAAATATTCTACAGCTTGACAGGTCTTGTTGGTACAGCACCGATACACTTCGTTCTATTGCTGCAGACTTGTCGGTAGCCGACACCTCCTATTGAGCAAGGTAAGAATTGGTAAGAACTTGTCTAATAGGTTGAGAGTGAGAGCCTTATTGTAGCTACATCCTAATAGCTGTAGGGCTTCTATTTCTTCACATATTTTCTTGATTCCACTATTTTATTTAAAAAAACCATGTTAGAAATAGAGGAAGTCAACAAGATTCTGCAGTCACCTCACACTAAGGGCATCATACAACATTTTGAAAGGCAAGTGAAGCTACACACAGAGGGGCTTGATAACGACTTGCAGGTGATGAATGAAAAGCTAGGGCAGTTGGAGGCCACACAGATTGCCACTAATGATAAGCTTACAAAGATGGAGGCATCTGTTGCTAGTGTGGAGAAAAGTCTTGTTTCGCTTCTCAAGCATTTTGATGATTTCCACACAATGGATAAAGAGAAGCATAAGGAAGAAAAACAGGAGGAAGAACAAGTGGAAAACAAGTATGATGATGATTACACTGCTGATACTGAGTAGGATGATCAAGACACTCGTGGTCGACATCGCCTACGTCACAACCGTAGAGGTATGGGTGGTCACCGCCGACGTGAGGTACATAATAATAATGATGCTTTCAGTAAGATTAAATTTAAAATACCTCCTTTTGATGGTAAATATGATCCTGATGCTTACATTACTTGGGAGATTGTTGTTGATCAAAAGTTTGCATGTCATGAATTTCCTGAGGATACTCGTGTTAGGGCTGCTACTAGTGAGTTTACTGATTTTGCCTTAGTTTGGTGGATAGAACATGGAAAGAAGAATCCTAATAACATACCTCGAACTTGCAGTGCATTAAAGAGAATCATGCGGACTAGATTTGTTCCTTCTTACTATGCACGTGATTTGTTACATAAGTTGTAGCAATTGAGACAAGGTGCTAAAAGTGTAGAAGAATATTATCAGGAATTACAAATGGGTACGCTGCGATATAATTTAGAGGAGGAAGAGGAACCTGCTATGGCTAGATTTTTGGGCGGGTTAAATCGTGAAATTCAGGACATTCTTGCTTATAAAGAATATACTAATGTAACCTGTTTGTTTCATCTTGCTTGTAAAGCCGAAAGGGAAATGCAGGGAAGGCGTTCTAGCACTAGGTCTAATGTTTCTGCTGGGAAATCTATATCATGGCAACAACACACATCTAATTCCATGTCAGGTCGTGCATCTCCCCAACAAAGCCGATCATCGGTGCCACCACCTTCTTCAAATGACAAACAACGTGATTCATCGATAAATTCAGCAACCAAACCAGTCCCAATACTAGCTGCTAGTGCCTCTTCAGTTGCTTCCATAGGAAGAACAAGCGATAACCAATGTCATCGATGCAAGGGCTACGGACATGTGCAGCGTGATTGTCCCAACAAGTGTGTTTTGGTGGTTAACTCTGATGGTGCGTATTCCTCTGCTAGTGATTTTGATGTTGATACACTTGCATTGCTTGCGGCTGACCATGCAGGTTGTGAAGAATATTTAGAAGAACACATTGATGCCGGTGACGTAGATCGCTATGAGAGTCTCATTGTGTAGCATGTGCCTAGCGCACAAATGGAGAAAGCGGAACAAAATCAGCGACACACATTGTTCCAAACGAAGTGTGTCATCAAAGAGTGTTTGTGCCGCATGATTATTGATGGAGGAACTTGCAACACCTTGGCCAGCAGTGAAATGGTGGAGAAGCTTGCGCTTACCACCAAGCCACATCCACACTCGTATTACATTCAATGTCTGAACAATAGTGGTAAGGCAAAGGAACTAGACTTGTGAGAATCAACTTCACCATTGGATCATATAAAGATGTTGTTGAATGTGATGTTGTGCCTATGCAAGCTTGTAATATTCTGCTAGGTAGACCTTGGCAATTTGATAGGGATTCCATGCATCATGGTAGAACAAATCAATACTCCTTCCTGTTCGATGATAAAAAAAATTATGTTGCACGCTATGTCGCCTGAAGCTATTATGCAAAGTTATGTTGCTAAAGCTGCAAAAGCTAAATGTGAGAGAAATACAAATGCCAAATCTGTTGCTAATAAGAAAGATGAGATAAAATTAAAAGGCACATGTTTGCTTGCTATTAAATCTGATATCAATGAGTTCAATGCTTCTATATCTATTGCCTATGCTATGTATGCAAGGATGCTTTGATTTTAATTTTAGATATGTAGCATTCTTTGCCTCCTGCTGTTGCTAACATTTTGCAGGAGTATTCTGATCTTTTTCCAAGTGAGATACCAGCGGGGCTGCCTCCTATACGCGGAATTGAGCACCAAATTGATCTTATAACTAGTGCATCTTTGGCAAACCGTGCGCTATATAGGGTAAATCCGGAGGAAACAAAAAAATCCAGCGACAAGTGCAAGAACTACTCAACAAAGGTTATGTACGTGAGTCTCTTAGTCCTCGTGCTGTTCTGGTTATTCTGGTGCCTAAGAAAGATGGAACATGGCGTATGTCTATTGATTGTAGGGCTATTAATAATATCACCATTCGATATCGACACCTTATTCCCCGTTTAGATGATATGCTTGATGAATTGAGTGGTGCTGTTGAGTTTTCCAAATTTGATTTGCGTAGTGGGTACCATTAGATTCGTATGAAATTGGGAGATGAATGGAAAACAGCTTTCAAAACTAAATTTGGCTTATATGAGTGGTTAGTAATGACATTTGGATTAACTAATGCTCCCAGTACTTTCATGAGACTAATGAACGAGGTTATATGAGCTTTCATTGGAAATTTTGTTGTAGTCTATTTTGATGATATATTGATTTACAGCAAATCTATGGATGAATATCTTGATCATTTACGTGTTGTTTTTAATGCTCTACGTGATGCACGTTTATTTGGTAACCTTGAGAAGTGCACGTTTTGCACCGATCGAGTGTCTTTTCTTGGCTATGTTATGACTCCATAGGGAATTGACGTTGACCAAGCCAAGGTGGAAGCTATACAGGGATGGCCTGTACTAAAGACTATCACCCAGGAGCAGAGTTTCCTAGGACTTACTGGATTTTATTGCCGTTTTGTGAAGGATTTCAGCACCATTGCTGCACCATTGAATGAGCTTACAAAGAAGGGAGTGCCTTTTGAATGGGGTAAAGCACAAGTGAATTCTTTTAACATGTTGAACAAGCTAACTCATGCACCTCTCCTACATGCCTTTTGAGCTTGAATGTGATGCTAGTGGAGTTGGTTTGGGTGGTGTTTTGTTACAAGAGGGTAAACCTATTGTATATTTTAGTGAGAAATTGAGTGGGTCTGTTCTCAATTATTCTACTTATGATAAAGAACTCTGTGCTATTGTTCGAACATTAGAGACATGGCAGCATTATTTGTGGCCCAAAGAGTTTGTTATACATTCTGATCATGAATCTTTGAAACATATTCGTAGTAAAGGAAAACTGAATCGTAAACATGCTAAATGGGTAGAATTTATTGAATCCTTTCCTTATGTTATTAAGCACAAGAAAGGGAAGGAGAATATTATTGTTGATGCTTTGTCAAGGAGATATACTTTGTTGAATCAACTTGATTACAAGATCTTTAGATTAGAAACAATTAAAGACCAATATGTTCATGATGCTGATTTTAGAGACGCGTTGCTGCATTGTAAAGATGGAAAAGGATGGAACAAATTCATCATTAATGATGGGTTTGTGTTTAGAGCTAACAAGCTATGCATTTCAGCTAGCTCTGTTCGTTGTTGTTGTTGCAGGAAGCAAATGGAGGTGGCTTGATGGGCCATTTTGGAGCCAAAAAGATAGTGGACATACTTGCTGGTCATTTCTTTTGGCCAAAGATGAAAAGAGATGTGGAGAGGTTTGTTCCTAGATGCACAACATGTCAAAAGGCAAAGTCACGGTCAAATCCACACGGTTTGTACTTACCTCTACGTGTTCCTAATGCTCCTTGGGAGGATATATCTATGGATTTTGTGTTGGGGTTACCAAGGACTAGGAGGGGACTTGATTGTGTGTTTGTGGTTGTTGATAGATTTTCTAAGATGACACATTTCTTACCATGTCATAAAACTGATGATGCTACACATATTGCTGATTTGTTTTTTCGAGAAATTGTTCGCTTACATGGTGTGCCCAACACAATTGTTTCTGATCGTGATGCTAAATTTCTTAGTCATTTTTGGAAGACTTTGTGGACAAAATTGGGGACTAAACTTTTATTTTCTACTACATGTCATCCCCAAACTGATGGTCAAACTGAGGTTGTGAATATAACTTTGTCAACTATGTTAAGAGCTATTTTAAAGAAGAACATTAAAATGTGGGAAGAATGTTTGCCTCAAATTGAATTTTCTTATAATCGATCGTTGCATTCTACTACAAAAATGTGACCGTTTTAGATTGTTTATGGTTTGTTGCCTCGAGCTCCGGTAGATTTAATGCCTTTGCCATCTTCTAACATAGTAAATTTTGATGCTACTAAGCGTGCTGAATTGATGTTGAAACTGCATGAAACAACAAAGCAAAACATAGAGCGTATGAATGCTAAGTATAAGCTTGCGGTTGTGTTGACACCGTTTTTGGACGCGTATCTAGGATCGGTAGGATGTGGATCGGTAAGATAGGGTAATGGTCATGGATCTGCAGGAGAGTTGCCGATGAGGGTGGTTGCCGATGAGGAGACAGTTGAATGTGGCTGAGTCCATGAATGGTGATGTGTTTATGCCGATGGCCAGTATTGACTGTTGCCGATGGGGAGTTTGCCGATGACATGGAAGGAAGACTCGAAGATGGCCGATTGGTCTGTGGTGGTGTCCTAGTTTGTCACGGAAGGACAGTTTTATGTTTTCCTTAGTTATTTAAATCGTTTTGTACATGGAGTCTGTTTAAATTTGGAATTCGAGTCTTAGTCATGTCTGGTTGTAGCTCTTCGAGCAGGGTATAAATGTATGCCCTAGGGCATTGTAATACGGGAATCAATTAATCAATCAAACACAAGTTTTTACTCATATTCCAGCATCTACTTTTTTCGACGACTTCGTCATACTTTTCCTTTTTACTACGAGTTCTTAGGAATTCGTTGACTTAAGCTCGGCGTATTCTCAAGTTTCACGTGAATACCTCTTGGCCGTGACATCCGGGCGCATCGCTGTTGTCGGGACCAAAGTATTCGAGTTATCACATATGCCGATAGTAAGGTCAAATCGGCTGGCACGCCTTAACGTTTAAATCGGGTATTAACCCTTTGTGTTTGCAGATCTAGCTTTTGCATCAACACATCTTTTGGCACGCCCAGTGGGACAGATTCAAGATCAAGATCATCCCCGTGACGGAAGCCAATCTCAAGGATGAGCAGAAGCAAGCTATCGCTAAAGCCATGGAGGATTACAAGCAGAAATGTGTGAGGTCCTTCAGCATAAACACGAGTGGCGAGGTGATCCAGAAGGAAGCACTGCCGATGCCTCGGCAGGTTACGTTCGATGCCAATCCTGGTAAACTTCAAGATATGGTTGATAATGCTATTAACCGTGCTTTGATCAACCAAGCTAGTGTGCTGTCCAATACGGTTTTCAATGCCGTGGCTAGAACTTTCAAAGAGCGACAGTTACCACCGAATTATGTGGGCCCTTCTCATCATCAGCCAGGATCACCGGTGGTCACAGCTCCATCGGCTGCTACAACCGCTGCGGGTACCCAGACTACTGTTCCGCCAAGCACGTTGGGAGTTACTAATGCATAATCCATGCCGATGACGACTAATCCACCGACTTCAGATGAGTAGATTAAGCTTACTACAGATCTATTGGCATCGGCGATGTCAGGACCAGTTCCTCCTCCTAATTGGTGGGATTTTGGTATGCCTCCGGAGTACTCGTTAAAGACACCTGGCACATCTCAGACGGCTGATATGAGAGGCAAGGCTCCTATGGCATCGGCACCTCCCAATATGCCGATGAATCAGAGTCCCCAGTATACTACAATTACTACTGCAAGACCTTACACTGGGAATTCTCAAGCTCCAACGTTCCAGATGCCTAATGCATCGGCAGATTCAATGCTGATGCAACAGAGGTTTATGACTGAGCCAGGGTATGTCAATTCAATGATCATGCCCAATTACTAGTCATCGGCAGGCCCTATGCCGATGAACGCTAATAGTGGTTGGCCTGAGCAGCCAGTGTTTCCACAAATGTCCCAACAGAATCATCAGGCTACAGGGTTTCAGCAAGGCCAGATCTACTCTGGATTCCAGAACCAAGGGGCAGTCAATCAGCCGATGAATCTCGACCAGCAGATGGCTGGTCAGCAATTCGGTGGTCAACATCTGGGTGGCCAGCAGCTCGGTGGTCTGCAGGTTGCTGGCCAAATGATTAATCCAATGTTCCATGCAGATCGTGCACCGCACAGACACGTGGAAGCTTACCAGCAGGTGCCGGATCCGCAACCGCCTCATCGGCAAGATGCCGATGCTTATTGGGCCGATAAGATTGCTGAGGTGATGAGAGACCAATTTGGGATAAATCCCAAAGTCAACACTTACTCTTATCGGACACCATATCCTCCTGCTTATGATTTAATCCCACTTCCAAATCGGTACAAAGTGCTAGATTTTACTAAGTTTTTAGGGCAGGATGATACATCAACCATGGAGCATGTCAACAGGTTCATCATCCAATGTGGAGAAGCTGCTAACAGGGACGTGTTAAGGGTTCACCTGTTCTCGTCGTCATTATCTAGATCGGCTTTCACCTGGTTCATATCATTACCTCCCAACTCAGTGATTACTTGGGCCGATCTAGAGAAACAATTCCATAAGTACTTCTTTTCTAGGGTCCATGAGAAGAAGATCACCGATTTGGTCAAATTGAAGCAGCGCAATGATGAATCGGTTGAAAGTTTTGTGCAAAGGATACGGGAGGTGAAGAACAAATGCTATAGCCTGGTTCTGGATGATCGGCAGCTAGCCGATTTGGCTTTCCAGGGTTTGTTGCCACACATCAGGGACAAATATGCATCTCAGGAGTTCGAAAGCTTAAGTCAATTGGTGCAGAGAATTTCTGATCAAGATATCAAGCCTTTTGAGCCAAAGGGAGCATGGAATAAAAAGGTATCATTTGTGGATGAAGCAGCAAGCTCGGACTCTGATGAAGAACCAGTCATCGGCTTAGCAGAATGGGTGAAGAATAAGAAGCCAATGTCTTGTCCTTTTGGGCATAAAGAGCCAGAGAAGTTCGCATTTGACATCACCAAGGCCGATAGGATATTTGACTTTCTACTTCCGGAAGGTCAAATCAAATTGTCACCCAATCCTGTAATCCCATCGGCTGAAGAATTAAAAAGGATGAAGTACTGCAAATGGCACAATGCGACTTCTCACGGCACCAATGAGTGCAAAGTTTTTAGACAACAGTTGCAATCGGCTGTAGAGTTTGGAAGGATCAAATTCGACAACTCTAAAGCTCAGAAGCCGACGAAGATTGATCAACATCCTTTCCCAACGAACATGCTGGATGTTAAAGGAAAGGCCAAGGTCTTGACATCGGAAGCAGCTGAAAGGAGTGCATCGGTGGATCCTCAGCATCAGATCACTACTGCCGATGCCAAGGGAAAAGGCTTAATCCAGGAGGGAACTAACTCAGGAAGGCCTCCCCGATCCGGTATTGTAATAACTCATAGAAGGCCTCGGGAGACTTGGCAGCAGCGTGAGGATCGGTATCGGCGCCAGCAAGAAGAATATCATTAGGAAGAAGAAAGACGCCGACAAGAGTGGAACCGGCATAGGGATCACTGGAATTGTCCGTTCTTCATCCATTGTTGGGAGGAAAATATCAAGCTTCCTACTGTAAGAGATTGTCCTGAGTGCAATGGTTATGATCGGTATGACAGATCCGACCGGTGCTATCGCGATGATGATCGGCGATTCAATGGGCCGATTAGGGGGAGAGCGTCCGTTCATGATCGGCTGGGGTGCAGGCTCAGTGTGCATGACAGGCTCGACGATCGTGTTGAATATTTTCCCAGGAACCAGAAAGAACTTGAAGAGATGGCTAATGCACGGGTTCCCGATGAGTTCATCTTCTGCAGGGACGCCAATACTTATCGGATGGACTCAAGGGAAAATCATCGTCCATCGGTAAGGCAGCAGCAACTTCCTCCATGGTGTCCAGAGGGGTTGACTAGGACGCAGAAGAGAAGGTTACAGCGCGAGAGGCGAAAGGAGTTAAGCAAGGGCGAGAACTCTGGCCAGTCTGGAGATCAGCAACAATCAGATCCTAAGGGAAAAGGTCTATCAACAGGTGTCAACATGGTATTTATGTTGCCGATGGAGTTCCTTGCGCCGTCCAGTGATGATGAGTTGGAGTTTTCCGACCAGATAGCTCAGCTGGCTCTAGATCCGATGACCGCTATCTTTGAAAAGCTGCCGATGATGAAAGGCAACATCTTAAGGCTCTGTTTGTTAAAGGAAGAGTGGATGGTCAGCCAATGACCAAGATTTTGATTGATGGTAGAGCTGCTATCAATATCATGCCATAAGCAGTGTATCGGAAGCTTGGGAAAGGAGATCAGGATTTGACCAAGACCGATATGATGCTCAAAGATTTTGAAGGGAATGTGTCTCCAGTTAAGGGGGCAATATGCGTTGAGTTGACCATCGGCAGCAAAACCTTGCCGACAACCTTCTTTGTGATCAGTGGAAAAGGTGCTTGTAACTTGCTGTTAGGGAGAGATTGGATTCATGCCAATTGTTGCATCCCGTCTACAATGCACCAATGCTTGGTTCAGTGGGTAGGTGACAAGATTGAGATTCTCCCGGGAGATTCTTCTTATGTCATTGCGTCGGCAGAGCCAGACACCTATGAAAGGACTAGGTGTATTTCAGGAGAAGTTTGGGAAAAGGATTTTCTCAAAGTTGCCGATTATGAGATTCCACTGATCCAAGCAGTCGGTTCTGACGAAGATTTTTAATGGACAGGTTCGCCGATGATGGAAAATTAGGCCAGGGATTCACATCAGCCGATGATCTAGTAGAAATAGATATAGGTAGTGGTGATAAACCTAGGCCTACTTTCATTAGTGCTAAGTTAAATTCTGAGTGTAAGCAACAGTTAACTGATTTGTTAAAGGAATATAAAGATTGCTTTGCTTGGGATTATACTGAGATGCCTGGTTTGGACCGATTGATTGTTGAACATCGGTTGCCTATCAAGTCTAGATTTCGGCCACATCAGCAGCCAGCTCGCCGATGTAATCCTAATATTCTTCCTGATATTAAGGCCGAAATAACCAAACTTATTGAAGCTAAGTTTATTCGGTAGTGTCGGTATGCCGAGTGGATTTCCAATGTGGTTCCAGTCGACAAGAAAAATGGAAAGCTTCGGGTCTGCATTGATTTTAGAAATCTTAACAAGGCTACACCGATGGATGGCTACCCGATGCCAGTTGCCGATCTGCTAGTTGATGCTGCGGCTGGGCATCGGATTATCAGTTTTATGGATGGCAATGCAGGATATAATCAAATATTCATGGCTGAAGAGGATATTCCAAAGACTGCATTTAGATGTCCTGGTCATGTTGGGTTGTTTGAATGGATAGTCATGACCTTTGGTTTGAAAAATGCTGGTGCTACTTATCAGAGGGCCATGAATTTCATATTTCATTAGTTCATCGGTAAGCTGGTGGAGATTTATATTGATGACGTAGTGGTTAAATCTGGAGATTTCATAGAGCATCTTGCCGATTTACGAAAAGTGTTGGAATGTACAAGGAAGCATGGGTTGAAGATGAATCCCAATAAGTGTGCATTTGGTGTATCGGCTGGACAATTTCTTGGTTTCATGGTGCATCAGGGGGGTTGAAATTAGTCAAAGATCCATTGATGCTATCAACAAAATAGTTGCCCCTACCAGCAAGACTAAGCTCCAATCCTTGATCGGCAAGGTAAATTTTATCAAAAGGTTTATATCTAATTTGTCTGGTAAAATTCGTGCTTTCGGTCCTTTGCTTAAGGTGAAAGCCGATCAAGAGTTTATTTGGGGGAAAGAGCAACAGTTGGCCCTAGATGAAATCAAGAATTATTTGGTAAACCCTCCAGTTCTGATTCCACCTCAGCAAGGGAAACCCTTCAGATTGTATTTATCTACCGATGGGATGGTTATCGGTTCAGCTTTAATTCAAGAATTTGAAGGGAAGGAACGTATGATTTACTATTTAAGAAGGAGGTTGATTGATGCTGAGACCAGGTATTCGGCTATTGAGAAACTGTGCTTATGCTTGTACTTCTCCTGAAATAAGTTAAGGCATTATTTTCTATCGGCCGAATGCACGGTTATTTGCAAAGATGATGTGGTCCGATACATGCTGTCTATGCCGATCATGAGTAGCAGGATCGGTAAGTGGATTTTGGCGCTGTCAGAATTCGATCTGTGTTACGAATCGGCTAAAGCGGTTAAGGGACAGATTATGGCCGATTTTGTAACTCAACATTGCGGTACAGTGGAGGCTTTGGAAATTGTACCTTGGACGCTCTTCTTTGATGGATCCACATGTGACCGGGGGGCAGGAATCGGCATAGTATTAATTTCCCCTCGGGGAAGGAAGTATGAGTTCTCCTTGCAGATTGTTGCCACGTCCACAAATAATCAAGCTGAGTACCAAGCCTTGATAAAGGGTTTGGAGTTGCTGAGGGAAGTTCATGCTGATGCTGTTGAGATCTTCGGGGATTCTATGCTAGTTATAAATCAATTGGTTGGGAGCTACGAATGCCGAAGTGAGATCTTGATAGCTTATTATGAAAGGAGTATGCAACTGTTGAAGGAATTCAAGGATTTCCAGTTAGAGCATGTTCCTCGATTGCATAATGAAGAGGCCAATCGGTTGGCTCAGCATGCCTCAGGATATCAGCCTATGATTAATGCAGTATCGGCAATTGGTGCCGATGATTGGAGAAAGGAAATTGTTGATTATCTAAAGGATCCGTCTAAGAAAGTTGAAAGACGAGTTCGGTTTCAAGCCACCAAGTATGTGCTCCTCGAAGATGAATTGTATTATCGAACTATTGATGGGATTCTTCTCAGATGCTTAGGTGATGATGAAGCTAAGAGTTTGATGGGAGAAATCCATGAAGGGGTATGTGGGGCACATCAGTCGGCTTTTAAGATGAAGTGGATGATTAGAAGAATGGGTATTATTGGCCGACTATACTCGAAGATTGCTTTAAGTATTTCAAAGGGTGTCAAGGCTGTCAGAAATTTGGTAATATTCAAAGAGCACCCCCATCGACCATGAATCCTATCATCAAGCCTTGGCCGTTCCGAGGATGGGCTATGGATTTGATCGGCTAGATTTATCCGCCATCCAACAAGGGACATAAATTCATTTTGGTTGCCACCGATTATTTCACTAAATGGGTTGAAGCTATTCCTTTGAAGAAAGTTACATCGGCCAATATGATTGATTTTGTGAAAGAGCATATTATCTACCGATTTGGAGTTCCTCAAACAATTACTACCGATCAGGGTACTATGTTCACATCAGGAGAGTTTGATGAATTTGCAATCGGTATGGGAATTAAAGTATTAAATTCTTCTCCTTACTATGCTCAAGCTAATGGGCAGGCTGAGGCATCTAACAAAGGAATTATCAAGCTTATTAAACGAAAGATTGAAGAAAATCCTAGGAGGTGGCACACATTATTAAACGAAGCTTTGTGGTCATACCGGATGGCTTGTCATGGATCGACTAAGGTTTCACCTTATCAGTTGGTGTATGGGCATGATGCAGTATTACCTTGGGAAATTAAGACTGGGTCTAGGCGACTATCTTTTCAAGATCAATTGGCTGCCGATGATTATGCTAATTTGATGACAGACGAGCTAGATGATCTAGCAGGACATCGGCTAAGAGCCTTAATGAGTATAGAAGAGAATAAGAAGAGGGTTGCCAGATGGTATGATAAGAAAGTGAAGGCTAAGGAGTTTGCCAATGGAGACTTAGTATGGAAACTAATCTTACCGACCGGGACTAAAAGTTCAAAATTTGGGAAGTGGTCTCCCAATTGGGAGGGTTCCTATCGGATAAGTCGATCGGCTCCTGGTAATGCCTATATTCTAGAAACCCTCGAAGGAGTTGAATTTCCCAGAGCATTAAATGGCAAATATCTAAAGAAGTACTACCCCAGCATATGGGTCGATGCATGAAGGTTTAAGTGCCGATAACATTCCTATCGGCTGGATCAAAATGTATCTGGAGCTGAACTTAGTGTTTTAAAAGACGCCAATAACAGTCCTATCGGCTAGACTAAGGTACTGAGAGTGCTCAAAGGGGGAGAGGAGGATGTATTGCCGATGAAGAGCTTATGTGTTCAGCAGCGCCTGGATTGCCGATATGGCGCGCAGACGGATCTGGTTGGCTTCCTCTATCTCCTTCACGTCGTCATCGGCAGAGCCCTCCACCGGTTTCAGCTTCTTTTTCATCTGCAGCGCCTTACGGCCATAAATGTTTCGCTCTTGCTCAAGAAGCTTGATTGTCTCTGGCAGTTGGCTTTCTTCTTGTCAGGCTTGGGACAAGGCATCATCTACTTGCTTGAGTTCTGCCAACAGGGCTTCTCTTCTCGCCGATAGATCAGAAATCTTCTGCTTCAATGCATCTCCTGAAGACTGTAAGATGCCAATGTTCTTGTGCTTCTCATCGGCAAGGAGCTTCACTTTCATCATCTCTTCAGACAGTTGGGCATGAGCAGCTCTGTCGGTGAGACGTTGGGCAGCCCTCTGATACTACAGCTGACGGCTCTCTAGGTGTGCAGCTTGGAAGAGGATTTCTTCAGCGTCCGCAGGAATTTGGCCTCTGAGGATCTTGAACAAAACTTTGGCTGGGTCGGAGTCATCCACCAGCTGGGCCGTGTCTTGGTGAAGGAGGGCTGACAACTCTTCTAGCTTTGCCCTGACGTCTGCCGATATGACCCCAACTGCCCGAGAAGAGCTTGCCTCCTCACCTTCGTCTTCAGAGATGTCAATGGCAAAGGAAAACAAGCTATCAGGAGAGTCTTGTTCCTGGAAGAGAAATAAAGTGAGTCATTCCGTGGTCAAGAATTGACAAATGATACTGATGGAGATTGGATGGCTTACTTGTTTCAAGGCAATTTCTCGCCTTTGACTGGAAGATGCCGATGGCACTACAGGCTGATCGGCTGGGGTTGCCGATGGGACTATGTCGGCTGAAAAATTAGTAGAAATAATTATGAGATCAGGAAAATGGATTCTTCGGCAATGACTTTTTAAAGATGTATTACCTTGAGGAGGTGCCGTGCTTGTCTGGATCGAGGAAACTACCGATGCTATGATTGAGCCTTCTGGATTGGTAGTCTGCTCGCCCACATCAGCCGATGTGTCTTCAGGCTGAGGCACTTCTGACTGAGATCCTACTGGTTGGGTTTCTTCCACTTGAGGTGCTTCTTGCAGCTGAGGGGGAGATGGTACCTGCTGTGTCTGTGTTTCTGGAGAAGAGGGAGAAGATTCTACCGGAATTGGAGATACTCGGGGAGGAGGAGGCGTTGCTACTCTTTGGCGCTTTGTTTGTGCTCTGGTACTCTTAGCACCCTTTCTCTTCGGCTGACTGGACTGGGGGGCATCGGCACTTATGCTTCTAGTCCTTGTCGATGTGCCGGTGTGCTGATACAGAAAGGGAAAATTGTGAATACAAGTGCAACAGATGTAGGAACGAGATCGGTATGAAAGAGTTTGAAAATGTACCTTGAAAGCCTGTGCCAAGGCAGAGGCGGCCACCAATGGAGATGTCTTTGTCCTCTTGGTGGTGACTTTCTTGAGGCGTACGCCTCGATGCATTATGGCAGCCCAAGTGGGAGCGTTGTTGCCGATTGAAGAGATCGGACCTGATGGGAAAAGGTCAATCGACTTGCCACTCCTACTGACCGATGGGGAACGTCATCAATCTGCAATAGAATACAGAAAGTGAGTTGCCGATTGAAATAAAATTAAAGGAATTGAGACATCGGTTTGGAAATACTTACAATATTGTCGGGAACTTTGTACTGGGGGTCGATCGTGCCGCTATACGTAAGAGCTGATTTGCAGAATAAATGTTCCTTCCTTTCCTCCCACCATTGTTTGTATGCCTGAGTAATGAAGAGGGCCGGGATCCATTCTGATAGATCTACATCTGTATTAGCATTCGGTGATAGCTGGGCTACTCGGATCCACTCGAGGAGATTAGTGATGGCTCCTCTGGGTTTTATCACATCGGCATAACAGAGTGCAATCGGCAGCTGGCCGAAAGCTAGTTGACGGGCTAGTGCCGATGGGTTGTAAAACTCATAGGTTTGGTTGGAGGTTTTCCCACTGCCGAAAAAGTTTACTAGTATAGCTCTGGGGGTGATCAGTGCCATCATCACTTCGTCATCCTTGTTAAGAGCATTGTTGAATGGATGGAAGACCAAAGGAAACATGGTGTCTGGATCTTCATAGGGCATCCATGCTCGCTATTCTCTGGTCAGGCCTTCATACAAGGTTTGGAAGAATCGGCTGACCTGGTCTACGTTACCCCTGTACCGGGTAGAACTGTGGCAGCCTCACCAAAGTTTAGAGGAGGGCGAGTTGCTGATTCTTCCTCATCCAGTTCATAGTCCTCGGCTATATCCCTGGGGAAGTGCTGTGCGAAGAGGTCAAACTCAAGACGCTTGTGCATGTGGAGGCTGAGCCACATATTGATAAACCACCAGGGACCCCCCAAGTTGCCGATGGGCTGGCTGAGCAGGAGTTTCCTGGTTACTTGATGAAGGAGGTGGTAAGCCGCGCCAAGCAAGTATCGGCCGAGGGGAAATCGGCCGCCATTGGCTAATCTTTCTGCTGCTGCTAAGTAGATGGAAGTTGGTCCTGCCGATCGACCACAAAATACAAATTTGTCCAACCACATGTTCAGGAAGCTGGTCTGTTCCTTTATGTTCACAGGGCCTGTTCGTTTGTATTTCTGGATGTACCCTGACCAACCGCCGATGGAACGAGTTTCTACTTTAGCACTGGGTTTGGTATCGAAAAAGTGGGTGCTATCGGCAGAAGATACATCTAAGCCAGTAAGCATGACCACATCGGCAAGTGTTGGGGAAGCAGGACCGTGGCCAAAGACAAAAGCATTGAGTGTGTATGACCAGAAATATGATGTAGCTATCAGCAGTGACTCATTCCTATGCATCTCGGCAATGGACAGCCTGATGCATTGGTCCAGTTTTCTCTCGCCCCACTGGACTTCATTTGAGTGGCTGACTCTCAAAAACCAATCCTTCCATCCCATGGTAGGACTGGGCCAGAAATGGAAGGTGTCCTTCCATAGATCCAGAGAAAAGTTCTCGGCTCTAAAGGCGATTCTGTTTGTTTCTGCGTTAATAAGATCGGTGGGATCTGGATTCCCTAAGGGGCCAAGACATTGGAGGTGTGGCTGATCGGTAGGGATGACAATTTTATTGGACAGATCCTAATGGTTTTGGAGGTAAAATAAAGACAAAGAAAGAAAAGAAAAATGTTCAGTAAAATAAAGTGCGGATGAACAGGGATACAGTAAAAGCACAGGAGGTGAAATGAAGAACTAACCTCAGGAACGGTGAAGTTGATGGCTATCTCCTCACAAAAAGGATGATCGAAGGCTTCGAGGTTTATGAAGAAGGGGCTTTGTTGGAGTTCTTGGAGATCTCGAACAATGCCGCCGCCAGAAAGGTGGAGTTGGAACTGTGGAATGATACGATGGAGAAGGAGTACCCGAGAAGGAACTATTTATAGGACAAAATGGGCAAGGGTAAATTTGACTTATCACTTCGCCGTATCCGTGAAATCCGAGCATACTCAGGAAGATATGGTAACTGTTCGCATGGTAATCAAGGGATTGCGCAGGTGATTTGACAGGAAGCAGTCGTGATCTGGAGATATTTTACTATGCAAGATTTCCTGATCGGTCCATCGGCGGCGCCTGGTAACGGTAATATTGCCGATGGACGAATAAAGTGGAGATATCCGTTTGAAAGGATAAGATGCTTCGCTGTACAGGGTGTCCTGGTATTGGCAGTTCTCTGTAACGGTAATATTGCCGATGGGGCGATTAAAGTGGAGATGTCCGTTGGGGAGGATGAAGATTACGAGGAATCCGCGGAGGAATTGGATCAGGGTTGTTCAGATTAAGGTTGTCGGTTACCAAATTAGGAGAATTGATTACGGAAAGGCATCATTACTGCAGAGAATTTCGGAGCATTAATGAATTCATACTCCAAAATTGGGGGGCATGTGTTGACACCGTTTTTGGACACGTATCTAGGGTCGGTAAGATGTGGATCGGTAAGACATGGTAATGGTCATTGATCTGCAGGAGAGTTGTCGATGAGGGTGGTTGCCGATGAGGAGACAGTTGAATGTGGCTGAGTCCATGAATGGTGATGTGTTTATGCCGATGGCCAGTATTGACTGTTGCCGATGGGGAGTCTGCCGATGACATGGAAGGAAGACTCGAAGATGGCCGATTGGTCTATGGTGGTGTCCCAATTTGTCACGGAAAGACAGTTTTATGTTTTCCTTAGTTATTTGAATCGTTTTGTACACAGAGTCTGTTTAAATTTGGAATTCGAGTCTTAGTCGTGTCTGGTTGTAGCTCTTCGAGCAGGGTATAAATGTAGGCCCTAGGGCATTGTAATACGGGAATCAATCAATCAATCAAACACAAGTTTTTACTCATATTCCAGCATCTACTTTTTTCGACGACTTCGTCATACTTTTCCTTTTTACTACGAGTTCTTAGGAATTCGTCGACTTAAGCTCGGCGTATTCTCGAGTTCCACGTGAATACCTGTTGGCCGTGACATCCGGGCGCATCGCTGTTGTCGGGACCAAAGTATTCGAGTTATCACCTTTGCCGATAGTAAGGTCAAATCGGCTGGCACGCCTTAACGTTTAAATCGGGTACTAGCCCTTTGTGTTTGCAGATCTAGCTTTTGCATCAACAGGGTGATAAAGGAAGAAAGGAATTAAAATTTGAACCTGGACACTTAGTTTGGTTGCATTTGAGAAAAGATAGATTTCCTGAACTGCGCAAATCCAAATTGTTACCTAGGGCTGCAGGACCGTTTGAAGTGCTAAAGAAAGTTAATGACAATGCGTATTAGCTTGAATTGCCTATAGATTTTGGGGTTAGTCCCATATTTAACATTGCAGATTCGAGGCCATATTTGGGAGAAGAGGATGAATTTGAGTCGAGGACGACTAAAATGCAAGGCAACGGCGATGCATCCACACCGCTGACACCAGTACCCATTGCTGGTCCACTTACTCATGCTCGTGCTCGTCAACTTAATCATCAAGTGAGTTCCTTCTTAAGCTCTTGTCCATCTTGTTTAGACCCTTGAAACACGTGCACTTTTATTTTGATTAGGAACCAAGGAGAAGACCGAAAGGGACAAGGACTCACGTTGGCTGGATTCGGACTGCAGCAAAGCACCAAGTTGTGACCGTCACCACGGTTGCATACGGATTCGGATTGGGGTGCTTCGGGACTTGTTGGAAATCTTATAAAATCTACTTTCATATAAGTCCAATCCCATGTTGATATCTGTTCGGCAGCAGCGGCAAAGATCCAATTACCGTCGAGAGGTCTTGCTGTCCAATGTGCTACGTCATCTTATTTTGGGCTGGTGGCCCATGTATCAAGTTGGGTCCATTACGGATATGTCCTAGGGTTAAACCACAACCCTAGACCTCCTTTGGTCATCCTTTAGTGTACTTAAGGTCCCTACAGCCGCCGCCACACAGTTGGGTTTTGATTAGATCAAGTTTAGCCTTCGCTATTTGCTTGTAAATTCACGTGCTGATCCAGTCACCCGTCTTCTTGTTTTCAGAACCTCACTTCATTGGAGATAGAGTTTGAAACCATTGTTTACATATAGTAATTCAGTAATCGTTCTACTTGTTCTTACTGGTTCTTCGATTGCTTGCAAGATGAGTTCCCTAGTGGCCGGTTGTCGCGCTTCACAAGATCGTGACAGCGATTGGAGGTGGTGTATCGGTTGCTAAAGCGTGGCTTTGGAGGGCTACAGTCGGGCTGTGAACATCAACTCCTTTCACTAATCAGCACCTCTCATTGAAAGATTGGGTAAAAACCGTAGCAGGTTCTTATCATGGAATCTTGCTTCGGTTCGTTTAGAGACAGTGTTAGTTTTGGTAGAAGATATATGCACAGTTTACGCCTAATGCACCATAGTCTAAGAAACCTTGCTTCGGTATGTTTGGAGACAGTGTTAGTTTCGGTGCAAGATAGGTGCATGGTTTGCACATAATGCAGCATAGGCTAAGCAACCATTTTGGACGCACCCAATGATACTCCTAGGTAAAAGGCTCAAGTGAAAGCTTGGTTTGGTCTATTTGAAGATAGTGCTAATCTCGATGCAAGATAGATGCACGGTCTGCATGGAACGTACCATATGCTTAGAAATTAATTTGGACGCACCCGATAGAACTCCTTGATGACGTGTGTCATATGGAATCTCGCTTTTGTGTGCTTAGAGACAGTATTAGTTTCGGTGCAAGATATGTGTGTGGTTTGCGCCTAATGCACCAAAGTCTAAAAACCATTTTGGAAGCACCTGTTGGTACCCCTAGGTGAAGAGGCTCAAGTGGAGGCTCGGTTCAGCCTGTTTAGAGATAGTGCTAATCTTGATGCAAGATAGGTGCACGATTTGCAAAGACCATATGCTTAGAAATCAATTTGGACGCACCAGATGGAACTCCTAGATGACATGTGTCATATGGAATCTCACTTCGGTCCATTTAGAGACAGTATTAGTTTCGGTGCAAGATAGGTGCACGGTTTGCACCTAATGCACCATAGGATAAAAAACCATTTTAGACGCACCCGATGGTACTCCTAGGTTAAGGGGCTCAAGTGAAAGCTCGGTTTGGTCTGTTTGGAGATAGTGTTAATCTTGATGCAAGATAGATGCATGGTTTGCATGGAACATATGATATGCTCAGAAATCAATTAGGACGCAATTGATATAACTCCTTGATGATGTGTGTCATATGGAATCTTGCTTCGGTTTGTTTAGAGCCAGTGTTAGTTTTGGTAGAAGATATGTGCACGGTTTACGCCTAATGCACCATAGGCTAAGAAACCATTTTAGACGCACCTGGTGATACTCGTAGTTGAAGAGTCTCAAGTGGAGGCTCTACTTGGTCTGTTCGGATATAGTGCTAATCTTGATGCAAGATAGTTGCACAGTTTGCATAGAACGTACCATATGTTAAGAAATCAGTTTGGACGCACCCAATGGAACTCCTAGATGATGTGTGTCATATGGAATCTCGCTTTGGTCTATTTGGAGACAATGTTAGTTTCGGTGCAAGATAGGTGCATAGTTTGTGTCTAATGCACCATAGTCTAAGAAACCTTTTTTGACGCACCTGTTTGTACTCCTAGATGAAGAGGCTCAAGTGAAAGCTTGGTTCGGTCTTTTGGAGATAGTGCTAATCTTGATGCAAGATAGGTGCACGGTTTGCATGGAACATACCATATGCTTGGAAATCAATTTGGATGCACCATAGTCTAAGAAACTATTTTGGAAGCACCTGTTGGTACTTCTATGAAGAGGCTCAAGTGGAAGCTCGGTTTGATCTGTTTGGAGATAATGCTAATCTTCATGCAAGATACGTGCATGATTTGTAAGGAACATACCATATGCTTAGAATTCAATATGGATGCACCCAATGGAACTCCTAGATGACGTGTGTCATATGGATTCTTGCTTCAGTCCATTTGTAGACATTGTAAGTTTTAGTGCAACATAGGTGCACAGTTTGCAATTTATGCACTATAGTCTAAGAAACCATTTTGGACTCCCTAGTTGGTACTCCTGGGTGAAGAGGCTCAAGTGGAAGCTTGGTTCGGTCAGTTTGGAGATAGTGCTAATCCTTATGCAAGGTAGGTGCATGGTTTGCATGGAACATACCATATGCTTGGAAATCAATTTGGATGCACCCGATGGAACTCCCTGATGACGTGTGTCATATGGAATCTCGATTCAGTCCATTTGGAGACATTGTTAGTTTCGGTGCAAGATAGGTGCATAGTTTGCACCTAATGCACCATAATCTAAGAAACCATTTTGGACGCACTTGTTGGTACTCCTAGGTGAAGGGGCTCAAGTGGATGCTTGGTTCGGTCTGTTTGGAGATAGTGCTAATCTTGATGTAAGATAGGTACACGGTTTGCATGGAACATACCAAATGCTCGGAAATCAATCTGGACGCACATGATGGAACTCCTAGATGACGTGTGTCATACGAAATCTTGCTTCGGTCTATTTGGAGACAGTGTTAGTTTCGGTGCAATATAGGTGCAAGGTTTGCACATAATGCAGCATAGGCTAAGAAACCATTTTGGATGCATCCGATGGTACTCCTAGGTAAAAGGCTCAAGTGAAATCTCGGTTCAGTCTATTTGGAGATAGTGCTAATCCTGATGCAAGGTAGATGCACGGTCTGCATGGAACGTACCACATGCTTAGAAATTAATTTTGACACACCCGATAGAACTCCTTGATGACGTGTGTCATATGGAATCTCGCGTTGGTGTGCTTAGAGACAGTATTAGTTTCGGTGCAAGATATGTGCACAGTTTGCGCCTAATGCACCAAAGTCTAAGAAACAATTTTGGAAGCATCTGTTGGTACACCTAGGTGAAGACGCTCTAGTGGAGGCTCGGTTCGGTCTGTTTAGAGATAGTGATAATCTTGATGCAAGATAGATGACAATTTGCATGGAACATACCATATGCTCAGAAGTCAATTTGGACGCAACAGATTGAACTCCTAGATGACATGTGTCATATGGAATCTCACTTCGGTCCGTTTAGAGACAGTATTACTTTCGGTGCAAGATAGGTGCACAGTTTTGACCTAATGCACCATAGGATAAGAAACTATTTTAGACACACCCGATGGTAATCCTAGGTCAAGGGGCTCAAGTGAAAGCTCGGTTTGGTCTGTTTGGAGATAGTGTTAAGCTTGATGCAAGTTAGATGCACGGTCTGCATGGAACATACCGTATGCTTAGAAATTAATTTGGACACACCCGATAAAACTCCTTGATGACGTGTGTCATATGGAATCTCGCTTTGGTGTGCTTAGAGACAGTATTAGTTTCGGTGCAAGATATGTGCACAGTTTGCGCCTAATACACCAAAGTCTAAGAAACCATTTTGAAAGCACCTGTTGGTACACCTAGGTGAAGACGCTCAAGTGGAGGCTCGGTTCGCTCTGTTTAGAGATAGTGGTAATCTTGATGCAAGATAGATGCACAATTTGCATGGAACATACCATATGCTCAGAAGTCAAGTTGGACGTAGCAGATGGAACTCCTAGATGACATGTGTCATATGGAATTTCGCTTCGGTCCGTTTAGAGACAGTATTACTTTCGGTGCAAGATAGGTGCACGGTTTGCACCTAATGCACCATAGGATAAGAAACCATTTTAGACACACCCGATGGTACTCCTAGGTCAAGGGGCTCTAGTGAAAGCTCGGTTTGGTCTGTTTGGAGATAGTGTTAAGCTTGATGCAAAATAGATGCACCGTTTGCATGGAACATACGATATGCTCACAAATCAATTAGGACGCACCTGATATAACTCCTTGATGTGTGTCATATGGAATCTTACTTCGGTTCGTTTAAAGATAGTGTTAGTTTTGGTAGAAGATATCAGCACGGTTTACGCCTAATGCACCATAGGCTAAGAAACCATTTTAGACGCACCTAATGATACTCGTAGTTGAAGAGGCTCAAGTGGAGGCTCGACTTGGTCTGTTCGGATATAGTGCTAATCTTGATGCAAGATAGTTGCACAGTTTGCATGGAACGTGCCATATGTTATGAAATCAATTTGGACGCACCCAATGGAACTCCTAGATGACGTGTGTCATATGGGATCTCGCTTCGGTCTGTTTGGAGACAATGTTAGTTTCGGTGCAAGATAGGTGCATAGTTTGTGCCTAATGCACCATAGTCTAAGAAACCATTTTTGTCGCACCTGTTTGTACTCCTATATGAAGAGGCTCAAGTGAAAGCTTGGTTCGGTCAGTTTGGAGATAGTGCTAATCTCGATGCAAGATAGGTGCACGGTTTGCATGGAACATACCATATGCTTGGAAATCAATTTGGATGCACCCGATGGAACTCTTTGATGATGTGTGTCATATGGAATCTCGCTTTGGTCTGTTTAGAAACAATATTAGTTTCGATGCAAGATATGTGCATGGTTTGCGTCTAATGCACCATAGTCTAAGAAACCATTTTGGAAGCTGTTGGTACTTCGGTGAAGAGGGTCAAGTGTAAGCTCGGTTTGATCTGTTTGCAGATAGTGCTAATCTTGATGCAAGATAGGTGCATGATTTGCAATGAACATACCATATGCTCAGAAATCAATTTGGACACACCCAATAAAACTCCTAGATGACGTGTGTCATATGGAATTTTGCTTCAGTCCGTTTGTAGACATTATAAGTTTAAGGGCAAGATAGGTGCACAGTTTGCGCCTAATGCACCATAGTCTAAGAAACCATTTTGGACGCACTATTTGGTACTCCTAGGTGAAGAGGCTCAAGTGGAAGCTTGGTTCGGTCAGTTTGGAGATAGTGCTAATCCTTATGCAAGGTAGGTGCATGGTTTGCATAGAACATACCATATGCTTGGAAATCAATTTGGATGCACTCAATGAAACTCCTTGATGACGTGTGTCATATGGAGTCTCGCTTCGGTCCATTTGGAGACATTGTTAGTTTCGGTGCAAGATAGGTGCACAGTTTGCACGTAATGCACCATAGTCTAAGAAACATTTTTGGATGCACTTCTTGGTACTCCTAGGTGAAGGGGCTCAAGTGGATGCTCGGTTCTGTCTGTTTGGAGATAGTTCTAATCTTGATGCAAGATAGGTGCACGGTTTGCATGGAACATACCAAATGCATACAAATCAATCTGGACGCACATGATGGAACTCCTAGATGATGTGTGTCAAACGAAATCTTGCTTCGGTCTGTTTGGAGATAGCATTAGTTTCGGTGCAAGATAGGTGCAAGGTTTGCACATAATGCAGCATAGGCTAAGAAACCATTTTGGACGCACCCGATGGTACTCCTAGGTAAAAGGCTCAAGTGAAAGCTTCGTTCGGTCTATTTGGAGATAGTGCTAATCTTGATGCAAGATAGATGCACGGTCTGCATGGAACGTACCATATGCTTAGAAATTAATTTTGACACACCCGACAGAACTCCTTGATGACGTGTGTCATATGGAATCTCGCTTTGGTGTGCTTAGAGACAGTATTAGTTTCGGTGCAAGATATGTGCACGGTTTGTGCCTAATGCACCAAAGTCTAAGAAACCATTTTGGAAGCACCTGTTGGTACACCTAGGTGAAGAGGCTCAAGTGGAGGCTCGGTTCGGTCTGTTTAGAGATAGTGGTAATGTTGATGCAAGATAGATGCACGATTTGAATGGAACATACCATATGCTCAGAAGTCAATTTGGACGTAGCAGATGGAACTACTAGATGACATGTGTCATATGGAATCTCACTTCGGTCCGTTTAGAGATAGTATTACTTTCGATGCAAGATAGGTGCACGGTTTGCACCTAATGCACCATAGGATAAGAAACTATTTTAGACACACCCGATGGTAATCCTAGGTCAAGGGGCTCAAGTGAAAGCTCGGTTTGGTCTGTTTGGAGGTAGTGTTAAGCTTGATGCAAGATAGATGCACGGTTTGCACGGAACATACGATATGCTCACAAATCAATTAGGACGCACCTGATATAACTCCTTGATGTGTGTCATATGGAATCTTACTTCGGTTCGTTTAGAGGTATTGTTAGTTTTGGTAGAAGATATGTGCACGGTTTACGCCTAATGCACCATAGGCTAAGAAACCATTTTAGACGCACATGATGATACTCGTAGTTGAAGAGGCTCAAGTGGAGGCTCGACTTGGTCTGTTCGGATATAGTGCTAATCTTTATGCAAGATAGTTGCACAGTTTGCATGGAACGAGCCATCTGTGAAGAAATCAATTTGGACGCACCCAATGGAACTCCTAGATGACGTGTGTCATATGGAATCTCGCTTCAGTCCATTTGGAGACATTGTTAGTTTCGGTGCAAGATAGGTGCACAGTTTGCACCTAATGCACCATAATCTAAGAAACCATTTTGGACGCACTTGTTGGTACTCCTAGGTGAAGGGGCTCAAGTGGATGCTTGGTTCGGTCTGTTTGGAGATAGTGCTAATCTTGATGTAAGATAGGTGCACGGTTTGTATGGAACATACCAAATGCTTGGAAATCAATCTGGACGCACATGATGGAACTCCTAGATGACGTGTGTCATACGAAATCTTGCTTCGGTCTATTTGGAGACAGTGTTAGTTTCGGTGCAATATAGGTGCAAGGTTTGCACATAATGAAGCATAGGCTAAGAAACCATTTTGGACGCACCCGATGGTACTCCTAGGTAAAAGGCTCAAGTGAAAGCTCGGTTCGGTCTATTTGGCGATAGTGCTAATCTTGATGCAAGATAGATGCACGGTCTGCATGGAACGTACCATATGCTTAGAAATTAATTTTAACACACCCGATAGAACTCCTTGATGACGTGTGTCATATGGAATCTCGCTTTGGTGTGCTTAGAGACAGTATTAGTTTTGGTGCAAGATATGTGCACGGTTTGCGCCTAATGCACCAAAGTCTAAGAAACCATTTTGGAAGCACCTGTTGGTACACCTAGGTGAAGAGGCTCAAGTGGAGGCTCGATTCGGTCTGTTTAGAGATAGTGGTAATCTTGATTCAAGATAGATGTACGATTTGCATGGAACATACCATATGCTCAGAAGTTAATTTGGACGCAGCAGATGGAACTCCTAGATGACATGTGTCATATGGAATCTCACTTCGGTTTGTTTAGAGACAGTATTACATTCGGTGCAAGATAGGTGCACGGTTTGCACCTAATGCACCATAGGATAAGAAACTATTTTAGACACACCCGATGGTAATCCTAGGTCAAGGGGCTCAAGTGAAAGCTCGGTTTGGTCTGTTTGGAGGTAGTGTTAAGCTTGATGCAAGATAGATGCACGGTTTGCACGGAACATACGATATGCTCACAAATCAATTAGGACGCACCTGATATAACTCCTTGATGTGTGTCATATGGAATCTTACTTCGGTTCGTTTAGAGATAGTGTTAGTTTTGGTAGAAGATATGTGCACGGTTTACGCCTAATGCACCATAGGCTAAGAAACCATTTCAGACGCACCTGATGATACTCGTAGTTGAAGAGGCTCAAGTGGAGGCTCAACTTGGTCTGTTCGGATATAGTGCTAATCTTGATGCAAGATAGTTGCACAGTTTGCATGGAACGTGCCATATGTCAAGAAATCAATTTGGAGGCACCCAATGGAACTCCTAGATAATGTGTGTCATATGGAATCTCGCTTCGGTCTGTTTGGAGACAATGTTAGTTTCGGTGCAAGATAGGTGCATAGTTTGTGCCTAATGCACCATAGTCTAAGAAACCATTTTTGACGCACCTGTTTGTACTCCAAGATGAAGAGGCTCAAGTGAAAGCTTGGTTCGGTCTGTTTGGAGATAGTGCTAATCTCGATGCAAGATAGGTGCACGGTTTGCATGGAACATACCATATGCTTGGAAATCAATTTGGATGCACCCGATGGAACTCCTTGATGATGTGTGTCATATGGAATCTCGCTTTGGTCTGTTTAGAAACAATATTAGTTTCGATGCAAGATATGTGCATGGTTTGCGTCTAATGCACCATAGTCTAAGAAACCATTTTGGAAGCTGTTGGTACTTTGGTGAAGAGGGTCAAGTGTAAGCTCGGTTTGATCTGTTTGAAGATAGTGCTAATCTTGAAGCAAGATAGGTGCATGATTTGCAATGAACATATCATATGCTCAGAAATCACTTTGGACACACCTAATGGAACTCCTAGATGACGTGTGTCATATGGAATTTTACTTCAGTCCGTTCATAGACATTATAAGTTTAAGGGCAAGATAGGTGCACAGTTTGCGCCTAATGCACCATAGTCTAAGAAACCATTTTGGACGCACTATTTGGTACTCCTAGGTGAAGAGGCTCAAGTGGAAGCTTGGTTCAGTCAGTTTGGAGATAGTGCTAATCCTTATGCAAGGTAGGTGCATGGTTTGCATAGAACATACCATATGCTTGGAAATCCATTTGGATGCACTCGATAAAACTCCTTGATGACGTGTGTCATATGGAATCTCGCTTCGGTCCATTTGGAGACATTGTTAGTTTCGGTGCAAAATAGGTGCACAGTTTGCACGTAATGCACCATAGTCTAAGAAACCTTTTTGGATGCACTTGTTGGTACTCCTAGGTGAAGGGGCTCAAGTGGATGCTCGGTTCCGTCTGTTTGGAGATAGTGCTAATCTTGATGCAAGATAGGTGCACGGTTTGCATGGAACATACCAAATGCATAGAAATCAATCTGGACGCACATGATGGAACTCCTAGATGACGTGAGTCATACGAAATCTTGCTTCGGTGTGTTTGGAGATAGCGTTAGTTTCGGTGCAAGATAGGTGCAAGGTTTGCACATAATGCAGCATAGGCTAAGAAACGATTTTGGACGCACCCGATGGTACTCCTAGGTAAAAGGCTCAAGTGAAAGCTTCGTTCGGTCTATTTGGAGATAGTGCTAATCTTGATGCAAGATAGATGCACGGTCTGCATGGAACGTACCATATGCTTAGATATTAATTTTGACACACCCGACAGAACTCCTTGATGACGTGTGTCATATGGAATCTCGCTTTGGTGTGCTTAGAGACAGTATTAGTTTCGGTGCAAGATATGTGCACGGTTTGCGCCTAATGCACCAAAGTCTAAGAAACCATTTTGGAAGCACCTGTTGGTACATCTAGGTGAAGAGGCTCAAGTGGAGGCTCGGTTCAGTCTGTTTACAGATAGTGGTAATCTTGATGCAAGATAGATGCACGATTTGAATGGAACATACCATATGCTCAGAAGTCAATTTGGACGTAGCAGATGGAACTCCTAGATGACATGTGTCATATGGAATCTCACTTCGGTCTGTTTAGAGATAGTATTACTTTCGATGCAAGATAGGTGCACAGTTTGCACCTAATGCACCATAGGATAAGAAACTATTTTGGACACACCCGATGGTAATCCTAGGTCAAGGGGCTCAAGTGAAAGCTCGGTTTGGTCTGTTTGGACGTAGTGTTAAGCTTGATGCAAGATAGATGCACGGTTTGCACGGAACATACGATATGCTCACAAATCAATTAGGACGCACTTGATATAACTCCTTGATGTGTGTCATATGGAATCTTACTTCAGTTCGTTTAGAGATATTGTTAGTTTTGGTAGAAGATATGTGCACGGTTTACGCCTAATGCACCATAGGCTAAGAAACCATTTTAGACGCACCTGATGATACTCGTAGTTGAAGAGGCTCAAGTGGAGGCTCGACTTGGTATGTTCGGATATAGTGCTAATCTTTATGCAAGATAGTTGCACAGTTTGCATGGAACGTGCCATCTGTTAAGAAATCAATTTGGACGCGCCCAATGGAACTCCTAGATGATGTGTGTCATATGGAATCTCGCTTCGGTCTGTTTGGAGACAATGTTAGTTTCGGTGCAAGATAGGTGCATAGTTTGTGCCCAATGCACCATAATCTAAGAAACCATTTTTGACGCACCTGTTTGTACTCCAAGATGAAGAGGCTCAAGTGAAAGCTTGGTTCGGTCTGTTTGAAGATAGTGCTAATCTTGATGCAAGATAGGTGCACGGTTTGCATGGAACATACCATATGCTTGGAAATCAATTTGGATGCACCCGATGGAACTCCTTGATGATGTGTGTCATATGGAATCTCGCTTTGGTCTGTTTAGAAACAATATTAGTTTCGCTGCGAGATATGTGCATGGTTTGCCTCTAATGCACCATAGTCTATGAAACCATTTTGGAAGCTGTTGGTACTTCGGTGAAGAGGGTCAAGTGTAAGCTCGGTTTGATCTGTTTGAAGATAGTGCTAATCTTGAAGCAAGATAGGTGCATGATTTGCAATGAACATATCATATGCTCAGAAATCACTTTGGACACACCTAATGGAACTCCTAGATGACGTGTGTCATATGGAATTTTACTTCAGTCCGTTCATAGACATTATAAGTTTTAGGGCAAGATAGGTGCACAGGATGCGCCTAATGCACCATAGTCTAAGAAACCATTTTGGATGCACTATTTGGTACACCTAGGTGAAAAAGCTCAAGTGGAAGCTTGGTTCGGTCAGTTTGGAGATAGTGCTAATCATTTTGCAAGGTAGGTGCATGGTTTGCATAGAACATACCATATGCTTGGAAATCAATTTGGATGAACTCGATGGAACTCCTTGATGACGTGTGTCATATGGAATCTCGCTTCGGTCCATTTGGAGACATTGTTAGTTTCGGTGCAAGATAGGTGAACAGTTTGCACGTAATGCACCAGAGTCTAAGAAACCATTTTGGATGCACTTGTTGGTACTCCTAGGTGAAGAGGCTCAAGTGGATGCTCGGTTCCGTCTGTTTGGAGATAGTGCTAATCTTGATGCAAGATAGGTGCACGGTTTGCATGGAACATACCAAATGCTTGGACATCAATCTGGACGCACATGATGGAACTCCTAGATGACGTGTGTCATACGAAATCTTGCTTCGGTGTGTTTGGAGATAGCGTTAGTTTCGGTGCAAGATAGGTGCAAGGTTTGCACATAATGCAGCATAGGCTAAGAAACGATTTTGGACGCACCCGATGATACTCCTAGGTAAAAGGCTCAAGTGAAAGCTTGGTTTGGTCTATTTGAAGATAGTGCTAATCTTGATGCAAGATAGATGCACGGTCTGCATAGAACGTACAATATGCTTAGAGGACACACCCGATAGAATTCCTGGATGACGCGTGTCATATGGAATCTAGCATTGATGTGCTTAGAGACAGTATTAGTTTTGGTGCAAGATATGTGCACGGTTTGCGCCTAATGCACCAAAGTCTAAGAAACCATTATGGAAGCACCTGTTGGTCCACCTAGGTGAAGAGGCTCAAGTGGAGGCTCGGTTTGGTCTGTTTAGAGATAATGCTAATCTTGATGAAAGATAGGTGCACGATTTGCATGGAACGTACCATATGCTCAGTAATCAATTTGGACACACCAGATGGAACTCCTAGATGACATGTGTCATATGGAATCTCACTTCTGTCTGGTTAGAGACAGTGTTAGTTTCAGTGCAAGATAGGTGCACGGTTTGCACCTAACAATGCACCATAGGATAGCAAACCATTTTGGACGCACCCGATGGTACTCCTAGGTCAAGGGGATGAAGTGAAAGCTCGGTTTGGTCTATTTAAATATAGTGCTAATCTTGATGCAAGATAGATGCACGGTTTGCATGGAACATACGATATGCTTAGAAATCAATTTGGACACACCTGATATAACTCCTTGATGATTTGTGTCATATGGAATCTTGCTTCGGTTCGTTTAGAGACAGTGTTAGGTTTGGTAGAAGATATGTGCATGGTTAACGCCTAATGAACCATAGGCTAAGAAACCATTTTAGACGCACCTGATGGTACTCGTAGTTGAAGAGGCTCAAGTGGAGGCTCGATTTGGTCTGTTCAGATATAGTGCTAATCTTGATGCAAGATTGTTGCACAGTTTGCATGAAACGTACCATGTGTTAAGAAATCAATTTGGACGCACCCAATGGAACTCCTAGACGACGTGTGTCATATGGAATCTTGCTTCGGTCTGTTTGGAGACAATGTAAGTTTCAGTGCAAGATAGGTGCATAGTTTGTGCCTAATGCGCCATAGTCTAAGAAACTATTTTTGACGCACCTATTTGTACTCCTAGATGAAGAGGCTCAAGTGGATGCTTGGTTCGTTCTGTTTGGAGATAGTGCTAATCTTGATGCAAGATAGGTGCACGGTTTGCATGGAACATACCATATGCTTGGAAATCAATTTGGAAGCACCCGATTGAACTCCTTGATGACGTGTGTCATTTGGAATCTCGCTTTGGTCTGTTTAGAAACAGTGTTAGTTTCGGTGCAAGATGTGCATGGTTTGCGCCTAATGCACCATAGTCTAAGAAACCATTTTGGAAGCACCTGTTGGTACTTCGGTGAAGAGAATCAAGTGGAAGCTCGGTTTGATCTGTTTAGAGATAGTGCTAATCTTCATGCAAGATAGGTGCATGATTTGCAAGGAACATACCATATGCTTAGAAATCAATTTGTATGCACCCAATGGAACTCCTAGATGACGTGTGTCATATGGAATCTTGCTTCAGTCCGTTTGTAGACATTGTATGTTTTAGTCCAAGATAGGTGCACAGTATGCGCCTAATGCACCATAGTCTAAGAAACCATTTTGGATGCACTATTTGGTACACCTAGGTGAAAAAGCTCAAGTGGAAGCTTGGTTCGGTCAGTTTGGAGATAGTGCTAATCATTTTGCAAGGTAGGTGCATGGTTTGCATAGAACATACCATATGCTTGGAAATCAATTTGGATGCACTCGATGGAACTCCTTGATGACGTGTGTCATATGGAATCTCGCTTCGGTCCATTTGGAGACATTTTTAGTTTCGGTGCAAGATAGGTGAACAGTTTGCACGTAATGCACCAGAGTCTAAGAAACCATTTTGGATGCACTAGTTGGTACTCCTAGGTGAAGAGGCTCAAGTGGATGCTCGGTTCCGTCTGTTTGGAGATAGTGCTAATCTTGATGCAAGATAGGTGCACGGTTTGCATGGAACATACCAAATGCTTGGACATCAATCTGGACGCACTTGATGGAACTCCTAGATGACGTGTGTCATACGAAATCTTGCTTCGGACTATTTGGAGACAGTGTTAGTTTCGGTGCAAGATACGTGCATGGTTTGCATATAATGCAGCATAGGCTAAGAAACCATTTTGGACGCACCCGATGATACTCCTAGGTAAAAGGCTCAAGTGAAAGCTTGGTTTGGTCTATTTGAAGATAGTGCTAATCTTGATGCAAGATAGATGCAAGGTCTGCATGGAACGTACAACATGCTTAGAGGACACACCCGATAGAATTCCTTGATGACGTGTGTCATATGGAATCTCGCTTTGATGTGCATAGAGACAGTATTAGTTTCGGTGCAAGATATGTGCACGGTTTGCGCCTAATGCACCAAAGTCTAAGAAACCATTATGGAAGCACCTGTTGGTCCTCCTAGGTGAAGAGGCTCAAGTGGAGGCTCGGTTCGGTCTGTTTAGAGATAGTGCTAATCTTGATGGAAGATAGGTGCACGATTTGCATGGAACATACCATATGCTCAGTAATCAATTTGGACGCACCAGATGGAACTCCTAGATGACATGTGTCATATGGAATGTCACTTCGGTCTGGTTAGAGACAGTGTTAGTTTCGGTGCAAGATAAGTGCACGGTTTGCACCTAATGCACCATAGGATAAGAAACTATTTTGGACGCACCTGATGGTACTCCTAGGTCAAGGGGCTCAAGTGAAAGCTCAGTTTGGTCTGTTTAGAGATATTGCTAATCCTGATGCAAGATAGATCCACGGTTTGCATGGAACTTACGATATGCTTAGAAATCAATTAGGACACACCTGATATAACTCCTTGATGATGTGTGTCATATGGAATCTTGCTTCGGTTCGTTTAGAGACAGTGTTAGTTTTGGTAGAAGATATGTGCATGGTTTACGCCAAATGCACCATAGGCTATGAAACCATTTTAGATGCACCTGATCGTACTCGTAGTTGAAGACGCTCAAGTGGAGGCTCGATTTGGTGTGTTCGGATATAGTGCTAATCTTGATGCAAGATAGTTGCACAGTTTGCATGAAACGTACCATATGTTAAAAAATCAATTTGGACGCACCCAATGAAACTCCTAGATGACGTGTGTCATATGAAATCTCGCTTCGGTCTGTTTGGAGACAATGTTAGTTTCGGTGCAAGATAGGTGCATAGTTTGTGCCTAATGCACCATATAAGGAACCATTTTTGACGCACCTGTTTGTACTCCTAGATGAAGAGGCTCAAGTGGAAGCTCGGTTTGGTCTATTTAGAGATAGTGCTAATCTTGATGCAAGATAGGTGTACGGTTTGCATGGAACATACCATAAGCTTGGAAATCAATTTGGATGCACCCAATGGAACTCCTTGATGACGTGTGTCATATGGAATCTCGCTTTGGTCTGTTTAGAAATAGTGTTAGTTTCAGTGCAAGATACGTGCATGGTTTGCGCCTAATGCACCATAGTCTAATAAACCATTTTGGAAGCACCTATTGGTACTTCGTTGAAGAGGCTCAAGTGGAAGCTCGGTTTGATCTGTTTGGAGATTGTGCTAATCTTGATGCAAGATAGGTGCATGATTTTCAAGGAACGTACCATATGCTTAGAAATCAATTTGGACGCACCCAATGGAACTCCTAGATGACGTGTGTCATATGGAATCTTGCTTCGGTCCGTTTGTAGACATTGTAAGTTTTAGTGCAAGATAGGTGCACAGTTTGCGCCTAATGCATCATAGTCTGAGAAACCATTTTGGACGCACTATTTGGTGCTCCTGGGTGAAGAGGCTCAAGTGGAAGCTTGGTTCGGTCAGTTTGGAGATAGTGCTAAACCTTATGCAAGGTATGTGCATGGTTTGCATGGAACATACCATATGCTTGGAAATCAATTTGGATGCACCCGATGGAACTCCTTGATGACGTGTGTCATATGGAATCTTGCTTCAGTCCATTTGGAGACATTGTTAGTTTCGGTGCAAGATAGGTGCACAGTTTGCACCTAATGCACCATAGTATAAGAAACCATTTTGGACGTACTTGTTGGTACTCCTAGGTGAAGGGGCCCAAGTGGATGGTTGATTCGGTCTCTTTGGAGATAGTGCTAATCTTGATGCAAGATAGGTGCACGGTTTGCATGGAACATACCAAATGCTTGGAAATCAATCTGGACGCACATGATGGAACTCCTAGATGACGTGTGTCATACGAAATCTTTCTTCGGTCTATTTGGAGACAGTGTTAGTTTCGGTGCAAGATAGGTGCAAGGTTTGCACATAATGCAGCATAGGCCAAGAAACCATTTTGGACGCACCCGATGATACTCCTAGGTAAAAGGCTCAAGTGAAAGCTTGGTTTGGTCTATTTGAAGATAGTGCTAATCTCGATGCAAGATAGATGCACGGTCTGCATGGAACGTACCATTATTGGGTATTTTAAACGCAAACAGAAAAATCCACAAGCGCACGGACACTGATGTAGCTTTCACCCGGGAGTATTCCAGAGTATCGATTTTCCACAGGGAACGTGAGTGTACTAATTAAGAGATCGCCCAAGGATAACTATATAATTATTTTTGGTGGGAAGAGAGGAAGTTTCCTGAGAGTTCTCTAGTTGATCTAAGAATCAAGAATTACTTTAAAGATTATTTATTTCAGGACATCAGAACACTAACCACAGAAAGAGATGAGAATGGGGCTAGGAAGCTCTGACTACGGTCCTACAAACACCGATCCAAACGAGGTGGAATACGTCGACCGTCAGGGCTCTCACTGCCCTAGGGTTACCACAACAATCCGCAGGATTGGGTACAATTCTAGGTAATTGCAAGACTAAACACCACGTCGAATCTATTAATTACTACTCTAGCGTTGCAAAGACTAGATCGCTTGATGCAAGCGGGAATCCAATAAATAACTTGAATGTAAATAAAAGTAATTAAAGAACTCAGGAATTATGAATTGAAGAACATGGAGAATGATGAAGAACGAACCAGTTGGTGCAAAAGTACAATGTTGAGGAAGATCCGACAGATCTGGCTCCTCCTCCGCTCTCCTCTTATGTCTCCCTATTTTGTAGATTACAACTAGAACTAACTAGAACTAGAACTAGATGAACTAGAGGGATCCTCTCTACTTGGATGAATAATTGAAACCCTAGCTTTGATTCTGTAGAAGAGATGTCTCCTCCAGGGGCCAGGGGGCCTGCTTATATAGCCCTTCCAAATGAACGTGGGCCGTCGGATCAAACCGACCTTAATCGCATGGTTTTCCTTGATCGTCGAAGGCGGTGGAGCACGATCCGCGAGACCTGCCCTGATTGGTCACCAAGGCATGGCGGGCACCTAAGGGGGAGGGCGGGCGCCCTGCCCCTGGGCCCGCTCGGCCTCCCATTCGTTCTCGTGGCTTGTGGAGTCTTCTAGATGATAGAAAATTGGCGCACACGTTAATATCTCTATGTAAACCAGACGTGTGGGCCTTTCCTCCATATTTCCTGATAACCCCCTGCAGAAATAGACAAACACCAAAACTCATGGAATTCTGTCAGCTAAAACCCTAAGTCTAGGTGTTGGTTGCATTTGGATCCTTTTCAATGATTAGTTGACGGTTAAATGTGAGCATTAAGGTCCGTCAACAAGCTCCCCCAAGCTTAACCTTTGCTCGTCCCTGAGCAAAGCTAAAATTAGCAAGAAAACAGGGGTTACTTTTATGCCTCTTACTATAGGTTTTTTATCACTAAGGTCTTAAGTGATTGAAAAACAGAACGATCAAGTCAAGCACTATGTCTCAAGTTCTTCTGTCTTACCTTTGTTCTGGAGTTTTTTTGTAAGTTTCCAAAATAAAACTGAGGATTTTGCCTTCTTCTCGAAAGATATATAAGTAGAGCTTTAAAAGTTTTAGCATACTCACTTTGCATTTTGCTATGTCAATGCTCGGAACAAGGGAGAGGAATGTCATACTCCTAGATCAAGACCTTTGACCTTTTTGAAAAGTTTGTCATCTCTTACTGGCATATTGCTTATTAGAGGGACCATGGGCTATCATATTTTTTCTTTCTTTTTTAGTCTTTCTCTCTCTTTTTTTTTCAATTGAGCACCAAGTACCCCTAATTGTACTATCGGACACGTGTCCATTTTTTCCACTCAGGTGGGTATCTTTGTACCCCCAATTCTACTATGGACACTTGTCCATTCTTACCTCTTGTCTCACTCTTTTTTTTCGAATCAAATCTTTGCATAGTCCCATGCCTCTAACGCAATAATACTTCGGAAGAGTGAATCTTTTATATTTTTAAAACAAAAATATCTTGATCTTTGGAGCATGATAATTCTCTCAACCAAAACTACAAGAATTAACAATGGCTTGAACAAAGCAAGTGCCCACAATTTTAATATTTATATCTTATAAGACTCTAGGTATTATGTCAAACAGGATCTCATAATTTTTTTATGAATTTTTAGATTTTCAAAAGATAAAATCTCCAGAACTCTAGCGAAATTTGGAATAAGTTAAACAGTAGCTCAGACCTTCTCATACCATGTTTGTCAATTACCTAGACTTGGATCAAACTTTCTTTTTATTTTATTTAAAAGTTAGGATTACACAAAACTATTGTATATTACTCAAAAGAAAAACTTTGTTTGGTTTCATGGTTATGCATTTTTTTATTTATTTCCGAATACTAGTAAATAAAACCAAGAAAGAAAAGTAATACTTATCTAGATACACGTGGGGGTGCCTCCCCCAAGCAGGATGTTGACATAGTCGTTCACTCTTGTGGCCTGCATGTTCGGTCTCACTCTTCTTAAGCCTCAAAATCCTGCACAACCCAAATAGACAACAAAACTCGTGGAGCATGTTAAGGGTTAGGTAATTGTCTAGAGCTTATGAGAGCTTAATGTGAGAATTCTATGAACTCAATCACATCAAGTTCCTCTACCAGGTTGTTTTGTGGCTCGAGATAGATTTTCATGCGTTGACCATTTACCTTAAAAGTGTTACCTATGTCGCCTTGGATGGTAATGGCTCCATGAGTTGAAGTGTCAATAACCTTGTATGGTCCATCCCACTTACTTCGTAGCTTACCATGCCCAAAGAGCTTAACTCTTGAATTGAATAGTAGAACCTTATCTCCAGGCTTAAACTCCTTGTGCTTGATTCTCTTATCATGCCATCGTTTTATTCTCTCTTTATAGATCCTTGAATTGTGGTAGGGTTTCTCTCTCCATTCTTCTAGCTCAGATACTTGCATCAGACAATTCTCGCTAGCGAGGTGGAGATCCATGTTCCATTTATTGAGTGTCCAATGAGCCTTAAACTCTACTTCCACAGGTAAATGACAAGTTTTCCATATACAAGTTGATAAGGTGACATGCCTATGGGTGTTTTGAATGCAGTTCTATATGCCCAAAGTGCATTAGGAAGTTTGTCCTTCCACCCCTTACCCATCTCATCTATGGTCTTTTGTACAATATTTTTGATCTGTTTGTTAGATGTTTCGGCTTGACCGCTAGTGTGAGGATGGTATGGTGTTGCGACGTTGTGTCGAACTCCATGATCGGCTAGGTACTTCCGAAAGATTTTGTCGATGAAGTAGGAACCTCCATCACTTATAACTATCCGGGGTATACCAAAGCGAGGAAAGTTACTTCATGGAACATTCTCTTGGCATGTTTTGAATCAGTTGATCGACAAGGTAGGGCATCTACCCATTTGGACACGTAGTCCACAGCTACTAAGATATACTTGCAATTCCCGAACATAGGGAATGGCCCCATGAAATCAATGCCCCATACATCGAAAAGTTCTACTTGAAGATTATTAGTGAGAGGCATTTCATTTCGTGAGTTCATATTCCCATGTTTTTGACATCGGTGGCATCTCCTGACAAAGTCCTTTGTATCTTCATACATTGTTGGCCAGTAAAAACCATTTTGCCAAATTTTAGCATGTGTCCAGAATGCTGCATAGTGTCCTCCATATGGTGAGGCATGGCATCTTTCTATAATTTGAGTAGCCTCAGCCATAGGAACACACCTTCTCAAGAGTCCATCAGGGCAGACTCGGAAAAGATATGGCTCATCCCAAAGGTGGAAACGACTATCGTGAAGCAACTTCCTTTTGTTTGTACTAGGTGGGACATAGCCTTTTACTATAAAGTTTACGATGTCTGCGTACCATGGATCTGCATGTGTTATCTTAAGCAGGGTGTCATCCCTTAGGTAGTCATTTATGGGAAGCTCATCATGTGTTTCCTTATATTGAAGCCTAGACAAGTGGTCGGCTACGGAATTCTCTACTCCCTTCCTATCTCGGATTTCTATGTCAAAGTCTTGGAGTACAAGAATCCATCGAATTAGACGAGGCTTAGCATCTTTCTTAGTGAGGAGGTACTTGAGAGCAGCATGGTCTGAATAGATGATTATCTTTGCCCCCACTAAGTAAGATCTAAACTTGTCTATAGCAAAGACAACAGCCAAAAGCTCTTTTTTAGTTGTAGTGTAATTGAGCTGTGGTCCAGACAAGGTTTTGCTAGCGTAGGATATGGCATAATGCTTTTTATCCGTGGTTTGTCCTAAATGGCACCAACCGCAAAATCGCTAGCATCACACATGATCTCAAAAGGAAGATTCCAATCAGGTGGTTGGATAATCGGGGCTGAGATGAGTGCTTTCTTAAGAGTTTGAAAAGATTCATGACACTCATCACTAAAGATGAAAGGTGCATCCTTAGCTAGGAGACTAGTTAGGGGTCTAGCAATTTGAGAGAAGTTCTTGATAAAGCGTATATAGAACCCTGCATGTCCCAAAAAGCTACGGATTCCTTTCACATTCGTGGGATTTGGAAGTTTTTCAATAACTTCAATCTTTGCTTTGTCTACCTCTATACCACGTTCGGACACTTTATGTCCTAGCACTATTCCTTCCTGAACCATAAAATGGCATTTCTCCCTGTTCAGGATTAAGTGCTTTTCTTCACATCGCTGCAAGATTCTATCTAAATTCTCCAAACAATGATCGAAGGTTTTGCCATAGACGGTAAAATCATCAATGAAAACCTCCATGATCTTCTCAATCATGTTCGAGAAAATACACATCATGCACCATTGGAAAGAAGCTGGAGCATTGCACAATCCGAATGATATTCGTCGGTATGCATATGTTCCATACGGGCACGTAAAAGTAGTCTTTTCTTGGTCATCTGGGTGGATTGGGATTTGGTGATATCCAGAATAACCATCAAGGAAACAGAAGAAAGAGTGCTTTGCAAGACATTCTATCATTTCATCAATGAAGTGTAACGGAAAGTGATCTTTCTTTGTAGCCTTGTTGAGTTTTCGATAATTAATACACATACGCCACCCAGTGACAATTCGTTGAGGAATGAGTTCATTCTTCTCATTCCTAACGACCGTCATTCCTCCTTTCTTTGGCACTACTTGGACAGGGCTAACCCACTCACTATGTGGCACAGGATAAATAATCCCAGCATGATAGAGTTTGAGGACCTCTTTCTTAACAACCTCTCGCATAGCATTGTTAAGTCTCCGTTGTGGTTCCCTTGAAGGTGTAAAATTGGGATGAATAGGGATACGATGAGTGCAGAGAATGGGACTAATGCCCGTGAGATCTTCGAGACAGTAGCCAAATGCTGATCTATGCCTTTCAAGAACAGTGACAAGTTGTTGTGTTTCATAATCAGAAACCTTGTCACTGATAATTACTAGAGTTTTTGGGTTGTTGTGCAAAAATACATATCTAAGGCCAAAGGAAGAGGTTTTAACTCTATCGAAGGAGGTGAAGGTTGCTCATTTTTGTCTAGCTCAATGGGTTCTACCAACTCTTCTTCTTCTTCAACAAAGTGTTCATGATTAAAGAATGGTTGGACCATCTCCTCTTGAGTCACCATTAAGATCTCCTCAATAGGATCTGGTTCAAGTTTGGGTTCCACTATCGTGTTAATTGATCTAGCAAGAGGAACAACAATAGTGGAATTCCCAACCTTGAAGTCTAAATGACCTCGTTATGGTTGTTCTTGTAGAAGTTTCATGATTGGTCTGCCAATCAAGAGGGGAATCTCCGGTATGTCAAAAATTTGAAAATCTAGACATATTCCAGAGTCCTTGATTCTAACAGGAAATACCTTTAATACCCCGTGGCTTTCTAGAATTAATCCCGATGGACTTTGTAAAAGTTTTTGAGATGGGGTTATGGACTCGTTGGGGTAAAGAGCGTCAACTAACTCCTTGGAAATAACATTTATCCCAACATATGGATTGTAGTGGACCTTCCTAGCGGACCCTCTAATTTGGCACAGAAGAATGGTTGAAGGAGTGATGATTCGAGCTACCTCGGGAGACAGCTCTGCTTCTATTAGCCATTCATAACTCAGAATAGCCAAAAGGCTTTTGATGTGTTGTATGTCAACAGATTCTACTCTTAGAACGGATTGAGTGGTCCCTGCTAGAGGTCGTGTTTGGATAGGAAAATTTGAGGTGTTTCCATAATCTTCAAAAAGATCTTCCTCGAATTCAAAGGGATGCTCTAAAGGTGGTGGTTCATCATCCCTTAGTTGGTTTTGCATTCCCTTATCAGGAGCTTTCTCTACAACCAAATTAATAGACGAGTCAGGTGGAATTTCTAACTCGGTTGCAAGTTCCTCATCTTTTGGTTTAGGATCAGGCTCGACTTCTTTTTCTTCTTCAGAAAACTCATCATAAATGCATGTGTAAGGGGTATTTTCGAGGATTCTTTCTAGGATAACTCTCCCCTCATCTATGAGTTTGTGTGCGAATGAGCCTCCAGAAGCATTGTCGAGGTGAAGAGCAGCTTCCTTGTTTACACCACGATAAAAGTGGTAGTACAGTACATGGTCAGATAGGGAAAGGTTTGGATCAGAATTGGTAAGGCTTGTGAACCAAGCCCAAGCTGCTCCTAAAGTTTCCTTCTCTCTTTGTTGGAATGTAAGAATTTCGATTCTAAGGTCAGCGAGTCGAAAAAGTGAGAAGAAAGCGAGACAAAAGTTGTCCCGGAGTTCATCCCAACTTCCATTAACGCCTCCTACAGAATGAGCATACCACTTTTTTGCTCTTCCCAAATGGGAGAACGGAAATAATTTCCATTTAAGGGTTTCTTGTGTCATGCTGGAAATAGATCGGCAAGAGCACAACTGCCCGAATTCTCTAAGGTGGGTGTATGAATCTTCATCTACTTGCCCAGAGAAGGGTTGCTCCCGAATCTTGGCTATTAGATCAGGGCCGAGGTCGTAGCCATCTGTAAGAATTGGATGTGATGATGGTGGTGGCTCTAATAATTCGCCCTTTGGAGCAAAGAATTTATAGATAGGAGTGAAATCCATGTGGTATGGTGAAAATGGTAAGGTGAGTGTGGTAAAGAAGGAAAAGAAAAACGATACACGGACGACTTGGTTCGAAACTAGCACAGCTACCGTTCCCCGGCAACGACGCCAGAAAGCTTGTTGGGTATTTTAAACGCAAACAGAAAAATCCGCAAGCACACGGATACCGATGTAGCTTTCACCCGGGAGTATTCCAGAGTATCGATTTTCCACAAGGAACGTGTGTGTACTAATTAAGATTCAAGATCGCCCAAGGATAACTATATAATTATTTTTGGTGGAAAGAGAGGAAGTTTCCTGAGAGTTCTCTAGTTGATCTAAGAATCAAGAATTACTTCAAAGTTTATTTATTTCGGGACATCAGAACACTAACCACGGAAAGAGATTAGAAGGGGGCTAGGAAGCTCTGACTACGGTCCTACAAACACCGATCCGAACGAGGCGGAATACGTCGACCGTTAGGGTTGTCACTACCCTAGGGTTACCACAACAATCCGCAGGATTGGGTGCAATTCTATGTAATTGCAAGACTAAACACCACATCTAATCTATTAATTACTACTCTAGCGTTGCAAAGACTAGAGCACTTGATGCAAGCGGGAATCCAATAAATAACTTGAATGTTAATAAAAGTAACTAAAGAACTCAGGAATTATGAATTGAAGAACTTGGAGAATGATGAAGAACAAACCAGTTGCTGCAAAAGTACAATGTTGAGGAAGATCCGACAGATCCGGCTCCTCCTCCGCTATCCTCTTCTCTCTCCCTATTTTCTAGATTACAGCTAGAACTAACTAGAACTAGAACTAGATGAACTAGAGGGATCCTCTCTACTTGGATGAATAATTGAAACCCTACCTTTGATTCTGTAGAAGAGATATCTCCTCCAGGGGCTAGGGTGCCTGCTTATATAGCCCTTCCAAATGAATGTGGGCCGTTGGATCAAACTGACCTTAATCGCACGGTTTTCCTTGATCCTCAAAGGCGGTGGAGCACGATCCGCGAGACCTGCCCTGATTGGTCACCAGGGCAGGGCGGGCACCCAAGGGGGGAGGGCGGGCGCCCTGCCCCCGGGCCCGCTCGGCCTCTCGTTCGTTTCTGTGGCTTCTGAAGTCTTCTAGATGATAGAAAATTGGCGCACACGTTAATATCTCTATGTAAACCCGACGTGTGGGACTTTCCTCCATATTTCCTAATAACCCCCTACAGAAATAGACAAACACCAAAACTCGTGGAATTCTGTCAGCTAAAACCCTAAGACTAGATGTTTGTTGCATTAGGATCCTTTTTCATGATTAGTTGACGGTTAAATGAGAGCATTAAGGACCGTCAACAACCATATGCTTAGCAGACACACCCGATAGAACTCCTTGATGACGTGTGTCATATGGAATCTCGCTTTGGTGTGCTTAGAGACAATATTAGTTTCGGTGCAAGATATGTGCACGGTTTGCGCCTAATGCTCCAAAGTCTAAGAAACAATTTTGGAATCACCTGTTGGTACTCCTAGGTGAAGAGGCTCAAGTGGAGGCTTGGTTCGGTCTGTTTAGAAATAGTGCTAATCTCGATGCAAGATAGTTGAATGATTTGCATGGAACATACCATATGCTCAGAAATCAATTTGGACGCACCACATGGAACTCCTAGAGGACATGTGTCATATGGAATCTCAATTCGGTCCGTTTAGAGATAGTGTTTGTTTCGATGCAAGATAGGTGCATGGTTTGCACCTAATGCACCATGGATAAGAAACCATTTTGGACGCACCCTATGGTACTCCTAGGTTGGGCTCAAGCGAAAGCTCGGTTTGGCCAGTTTGGAGATAGTGCTAATCTTGATGCAAGATAGATGCACGGTTTGCATGGAACATAGGATATGCTCAGAAATCAATTAGGACGCACCTGATATAACTCCTTGATGATGTGTGTCATATGGAATCTTGCTTCGGTTCGTTTAGAGACAGTGTTAGTTTTGGGAGAAGATATGTGCACGGTTTACACATAATGCACCATTGGCTAAGAAACCATTTTAGACACACCCGATGGTACTCGTAGTTGAAGAGGCTCAATTGGAGGCTCGATTTGGTCTGTTCGGATATAGTGCTAATCTTGATGCAAGATAGTTGCACAGATTGCATGAAACGTACCATATGTTAAGAAATCAATATGGACACACCCAATGAAACTCCTAGATGATGTGTGTCATATGGAATCTCGCTTCGATCAGTTTGGAGACAATGTTAGTTTCGGTGCAAGATAGGTGCATAGTTTGTGCCTAATGCACCATAGTCTAAGAAACCATTTTTGACGCACCTGTTTGTACTCCTAGATGAAGAGGCTCAAGTGGAAGCTCGGTTCGGTCTGTTTGGATATAGTGCTAATCTTGATGCAAGATAGGTGCACGGTTTGCATGGAACATGCCATATGCTTGGAAATCAATTTGGATGCACCCGATGGAACACCTAGATGACGTGTGTCATATGGAATCTCGCTTTGGTCTGTTTAGAAATAGTGTTAGTTTCGGTGCAAGATATGTGCATGGTCTAAGAAACCATTTTGGAAGCACCTATTGGTACTTTAGTGTAGAGGCTCAAGTGGAAGCTCGGTTTGATCTGTTTGGAGATAGTGCTAATCTTGATGCAAGATATGTGCATGATTTGCAAGGAACGTACCATACGCTTAGAAATCAATTTGGACGCACCCAATGGAACTCCTAGATGACGTGTGTCATATGGAATCTTGCTTCGGTCCGTTTGTAGACATTGTAAGTTTTAGTGCAAGATAGGTGCACAGTTTGCGCCTAATGCACCACAGTCTGAGAAACCATTTTGGACGCACTATTTGGTACTCCTAGGTGAAGAGGCTCAAGTGGAAGCTTGGTTCGGTCAGTTTTGAGATAGTGCTAATCCTTATGTAAGGTAGGTGCATGGTTTGCATGGAACAAACCATATGCTTGGAAATCAACTTGGATGCACCCGATGGAACTACTTGATGACGTGTGTCATATGGAATTTTGCTTCAGTCCATTCGGAGACATTATTAGTTTCGGTGCAAGATAGGTGTACAGTATGCACCCAATGCACCATAGTCTAAGAAACCATTTTGGACGCACTTGTTGGTACTCCTAGGTGAAGGGGCTCAAGTGGATGCTCGGTTCGGTCTGTTGGAGATAGTGCTAATCTTGATGCAAGATAGGTGCACGGTTTGCATGGAACATACCAAATGCTTGGAAATCAATTTGGACGCACATGATAGAACTCCTAGATGACGTGTGTCATAAGAAGTCTTGCTTCGGTCTGTTTGGAGACAGTGTTAGTTTCGGTGCAAGATAGGTGCAAAGTTTGCACATAATGTAGCATAGGCTAAGAAACCATTTTGGACGCGCCCGATGATACTCCTACTTAAAAGGCTCAAGTGAAAGCTTGGTTTGGTCTATTTGAAGATAGTGCTTGTCTTGATGCAAGATAGATGCACGGTCTGCATGGAACGTACCATATGCTTAGACACACCCGATAGAACTCCTTGATGACGTGTGTCATATGAAATCTCGCTTTGGTGTGCTTAGAGACAGTATTAGTTTTGGTGTGCATGGTTTGCGCCTAATGCACCAAAGTCTAAGAAACCATTTTGGAAGCACATGTTGGTACTCCTAGGTGAAGAGGCTCAAGTGGAGGCTCGGTTCGGTCTGTTTAGAGATAGTGCTAGTCTTGATGCAAGATAGGTGCACGATTTGCAGGTTCTATTACAGCTGGCATCGGAGCAAGATTAAGCATTTAACCATCATAGATGTATTTAAAAACAAATGAATTTGTTTTTCCCAAACTAATTGGCAAATTAGACTATACATAGGGCTGTTTTAAAAATGTTTCAATAACATATACCATGCCAGTGGTCATACCCTTTATGCCTGTTTAAGGACTTCTAGGTGGCTTAATACTACTAACAAGGGGTTTTTTTCCTTTCGTCGTCCATATGGCGTGTAATAATATGGATGCCACGTACTTAAGTGGTAATGAATGGATCATGTACCTCTACGCCATGGTAAGCAATGTTTGTTTTTCTTTCATCGTCCATACGACGTGAAATTGTATGGATGCCACTTGCTTGAGTGGTAATGTATGGATCTATATGCCTCTACGCTACGGTAAGTGTGAGCTGTGGGAGCATGACCGTCCAACTATCGGTCTAGGGGAGTGTTAGCTGTGGTTGATGGAATATTTACATGTTACACACATGTATATATGAAGGTACTTAATTGTGGGTAGTAGGTGCAGCCACGTATACATATTTGATGTATAGGTGGGTGTTCTCCAAATGGGTAGTGTGCTACGATATATGTTCGGGGATATATATCGAAGCACCTAGCTTTAATGTAGATGATTGGACTTTCATTCTGCACATATACTCTTGTGGGGTTGGGCTGAAATGAAATTTTCTGCAGGTACACTAACAACGAAACGTGTAGACCGTGTAGTTACGTATAAAGAGTGCACGTATGCATGCCACCGACTATACGTTAGAAATTTCTTCTAGGAATGGCAAGGACGTATGGAACGTGCATGCATCATGAATCATTCATGCATTCCTTATGCACCACTTAATTCTTGTAATTCTAAAACTGTACCTAATTACCTTCTCTTGTAATTAATCTTCCTTATTCAAGTTGTGGTCTTTCGTACAGATGGCAACCCCACATGCAAGTGAGACTTTTCTGGACATGTTTGGCACTCCTACCTTGTTGTGGAGGGTGCTAAATTCAGTGGGATATGAGGAACCACCTCAGTACACTTGGATAGAAGCCGAGCATGCAGGATCTTTACCTTGGGTAGATGTCCAAATTACAGTTCCTCCTTGTCCAAACAACCCACAGTGACTAGGTTGGATAGTAGAGTCTGATGGTCAAACTCCTTGGGAGGGTGCCCAAGTAGCAGCCTTAGAAGTGCTGTTAGAAATATGCCAAGACTATGGTGATGAGCTAGTTAATGGCCTAGCGGGATCTTTTCCTAGAGTGAGTGTAACTGATACCTTTGTGTCCCAGATAGGAACTGAGTCCCTAGAGATGAGAGAAATCATACTAGGATATAGCTCTAACCCTGCTATGAGTGCCATGCTGGCGGTACTTAAGCTGTACTATGTACGCCAAGATACCTACATAGAAGCCATGCTAGCGCTCCAAAAAGCTCAAGTTAGGCAGCGCAAATTGCGCAAGCGTGTGTGCAAGCATCGCAAGGCCTTTAGTGATGCACAAGCTGAAATTCAAAACTACCATAATGCTTTGCAAGCCCGCCGCAACCAAGTCGAAAATGCAGTTAGAGAGCGCAATGAGGCACAAGTGCGCATGATGCAAATGACTAGAGAGCGAGATGAGGCTATGCGCTTGGCTGAAAATAGAGAAGCTGCTAGAGTTAGAGCTTTGTTCCAAGCTGAGATTAGAGAGGAAGAGTTGATCCATAGGATTGCTGAGCTGCAGTTAGATGTCCATCGCTTGAATAATATCATAAATCCTATCCCACGTCCTGTTCCCCTTAATCATGAAGAGGACCCCAGTGAGGAAGATTAGGATGATGGTATAGTCTCTAATGAAGAATTTGAGGAAGATCTGTAGTTTAGCTATGGGTTCCAAATTTATGTACCAAGTTTCCACCTCTTTATGTAATGGTCATGTAATTGGAATTTCCAGCTGAGACTCTATGTGTTGGCCATAGTGCCCTCTCTGTAAGACTTAAGTTGTGACAATGACTCTGTGTAACCCTATACACTTATGTGAGATGCTCTGTGTTTATGTTGAGCCTAAATAAATTTCCAGTGATGTCTTTAATCCCTGTGAAATCCTGTGATTGTGGGTGCAACTAATATCATGGATGATATTCACTTGTTGTAAATGGATCATTGTGCCGTGTGTATGTGGATTTATTTCAGTAAAATCCATATGGCATCAATCAAGATTTATGGAAATATTTCTGTCATCCTAAACAATCACTTGGTATGCCTTGTGCAGATGGCTCGCAACACTCGCTCCGGTCATAATGAGGTGCCGCCACCACCACCTCCTCGCCCACCTACGCCACTGAGCTCCTGGCAACTCTTGTCGAGGGCTAGCGAATGCTCAATGAAGCTACGCAAACTATGGCACAGCAGAACCAGGGTGGTCGCCATGCCCGCCAGGGCGGAGAAGCGAATCAATATAGCAATTTCAAGGACTTTCAGGACACCAAGCCGCCGGTTTTCAAGGAGGCCTCTGAACCTCTAGAAGCTGATGAATGGCTTAATACTCTCGAGCAGAAGTTTTGCTTGTTGAGGGTGACTGAAGAACTAAAGGTGGAATATGCAGCACACTAGTTGGAAGGCAAAGCTGGTGTCTGGTGGAGCCATTATAGGACCAGCTTGCCTGCCAATGCTGTTGTAACCTGGGATTAGTTTAAAATTGCTTTTAGGAACACTTATATTCCGCAGGGCATAATGACTATCAAGCATACCGAGTTCATGAACCTGACTTAGGGCACTAAAATTTTGACTAAGTATCTCCATGCTTTCAATAACTTGTCTCGCTATGCTACTGAGTTTGTTGACACTGAGGCCAAGAAGCTTTCTAGTTTCAAGAGAGGACTCAGGCCCAAGCTGTCCAAGAACATGGCTGGTAACAAGAGTACCTCCTTCAATGAGTTTGTGAGTGATGCGTTGACCCAGGAGAACTCCAATGCTATCTATGCGGCATCCAAGAATCGCAAGAGAGCCTATGAAGCAGGTGTTTCGCAGTCCAAGGCTCCGGTGACAAGTAAGTCGGCCTATCGCCCACCTAATGTTGTGATGAGGTACAGGCCACCACAGAAAAAGCCCAATGTGAAGACTGGAGTTCGCAAGTCCTTCACAGTTGCTCTTCCCAGAGGGGCGACAGGTCAAGGGAGCCCCAAAACTCCCCCTGATAACCGCCCCTGTTTTAACTCCAAACAAGTTGGTCACTGGGCAAGGGATTGCCCTTATCCTAAAAGGACTTCTGCAGCTGGGGTTAATACTCGTCCTGGCCGAGTGCACTACACCACTGTTGAAGAAATCCCCGAAGGTGAAGCGGTTACGGCTGGTATGTTTCTTGTCAATCAACACCCTGCAGTTGTCTTGTTTGATTCCGGAGCTTCACATTCTTTTATGAGTCAAGCATTCGCATCTAAGCATGGATAGCATGTAGTTGATCTTGACAAGGGCAAATTTTGCATTAGTGCTGCTGGTAATCAAATCACTACAAATCAATTGATGAGGGATGTACATATTGCCATTGAAGGGCGTAGTTATTCAACAGATCTTGTGATTTTACCGAGCTTGGGAATAGATGTTATTCTAGGATTGAAGTGGATGAGTGACCATGGAGTGCTAATAGACACCTCAACAAGGGTAATCATGTTGAGGGAGCCTGATAGTAAAGAACCTTTTTTAGTTCAACTTCCTAGAAGCGACGACACCCGTCACACTGCTAATGCTATCAGACCACTCACTGTAGCAGAGATTCCGGTAGTGTGTGAGTTTCTGAATGTCTTTCCAAAGGATCTGCCCGGGTTGCCTCCGGACAGAGACATAGAGTTTAAAATTGATCTAATTCCGGGTACCGCACCTATCTCTAGAAGGCCATATCGAATGCCACCCAATGAATTGGCAGAATTGAAGAAACAATTGCAAGAACTCCTAGAAAAGGTCTTATTCGGCCTAGTTCTTCTCCATGGGGTTGTCCGGCTCTCTTTGTCAAGAAGAAGGACAGGTCTCTATGTATGTGTGTAGACTATCGTTCGCTAAATGCCGTGACTATCAAAAACAAGTATCCTCTTCCTCGCATTGATATTCTGTTTGATCAACTAGCCAAGGCTAAGGTATTCTCAAAGATTGATCTAAGGTCCGAATATCATTAGATCAAGATCCGACCCGAAGACATCCCCAAAACGGCTTTCTCTACGAGGTATGGGTTGTATGAGTATCTAGTCATGTCCTTTGGTCTGACTAATGCCCCTGCTCTTTTCATGTACCTGATGAACTCGGTGTTCATGCCTGAACTGGATAAGTTTGTGGTAGTATTCATTGATGACATATTGGTGTATTCTGAAAATGCCCAAGACCATGAGATGCACCTTCGGATTGTACTCACTAGATTGCGAGAACATCAGCTTTATGCCAAGTTCAGCAAGTGTGAGTTTTGGCTAAAGAAAGTGCCTTTTCTAGGCCATATTCTATCTGAAGGCGGTATTTCTGTTGACCCGTCAAAGGTGCAGGAGGTTCTAGACTAGAAGGCCCCGACTTCAGTACATGAGGCTCGAAGTTTTCTCGGTCTAGCAGGATATTATCGTCGCTTTATTCCAGACTTCTCTAAAATAGCTAAGCCTATGACTAAGTTACTGCAAAAAGATGTGAAGTTTGAATGGTCTCAGGAGTGTGAAGTTGCTTTCACCGCTTTACGCCATTTGTTGACCACTGCTCCTGTTTTGGCACAACCGGACATTGAAAAACCATTTGACGTCTTTTGCGATGCATCCGGCATAGGCTTAGGATGTGTACTTATGCAAGAAGGTCGAGTCATTGCCTATGCCTCTCGGCAGCTGAGGAAGCACGAAGTTAACTACCCGACTCATGATCTAGAGTTAGCAGCAGTTGTGCATGCATTGAAACTCTAGAGGCATTATCTATTGGGTAATCTGTGTCACATTTATACTGACCATAAGAGCCTCAAATATATCTTCACCCAGCTTGAGTTAAACATGAGACAAAGAAGATGGTTGGAATTGATAAAGGATTATAATCTTGAGGTGCACTATCATCCCGGCAAAGCCAATGTTGTAGCCAATGCTCTTAGCCGGAAACAACTTGTTGAACCTCTCCTAGGGGAAGGTTTTAATTTATTGCACCCTGTGGTCCTGCACAACATTGTAGTCCGTTGTTCCATAGAAAGTCAAATTATAGAACTCCAAAAGACTGACCCTGGTATCTTCCATATCAAAAGAAAAATGAAAGAGCAAGACGCCAAGCATTTCAGGGTAGATGAGAAGGGTGTACTGTGGTTTGATAATCGGCTTGTTGTACCCAAAGACCATGACCTACGCAACAAAATCTTAGATGAAGCTCATTTTTCCAAGTTGTCCATTCACCCTGGTAGTAGTAAAATATACCAAGACTTGAGACCTCGTTTCTGGTGGACCAAGATGAAGAAAGAGATAGCAGCCTATGTTGCTAGGTGTGATACTTGTTGCAGGGTAAAGGCAGTTCACCTTAAGCCTGCAGGATTGTTGCAACCCTTGTCGATTCTGGGATGGAAGTGGGAAGAAATCAGCATGGATTTCATTGTTGGACTTCCCCCTACTCAAAAAGGGCACAATTCCATATGGGTGATTATTGATCGCTTGACCAAGTCAGCTCATTTCATTCCCGTACATTCTACATACCGACCATCCGACTATGCTGAGTTGTACTTCTCTCAGATCGTTAAGTTGCACGGAGTGCCCCACACCATTATTTCTGATAGAGGTCCTCAGTTCACTGCCCGCTTTTGGGAACATTTGCATTCACTCCTTGGAACAAAGTTGGTTCACAGATCAGCCTACCATCCCCAAACCTCCGGTCAGACCGAGCGCTTGAATCAAATCTTGGAGGATTTGTTGAGGGCATGTGTCATCTCTTCCAAGGGTGCATGGGAGAAGTGGCTACCCTTAGCTGAATTCTCCTACAATAATAGCTACCAAGAGAGTATTCAAATGGCTCCTTTTGAAGCTTTGTATGGCCGCAAATGTAGAACTCCTCTCAACTGGGTCGAGCCTGGTGAAAGGAGGTACTACGGAATTGACTTTGTCAAGGAAGCCGAAAAGCAAGTTTTTGTTATTCAGAAACACATGGAAGCCGCCCAAGCTAGACAGAAAAGCTATACTGATCAAAGAAGAAGACCGTTCGAGTTTCAAGTAGGTGACTTTGTGTACCTAAAGGTATCACCCATGAAGGTGTAAATCGCTTCGGAGTGAAGAGAAAGCTTGCTCCTAGTTATGTGGGTCCCTACCAAATTATTGAGAAAAGTGGCAAAGTGGCTTACAAGGTACAACTACCTCCGGAAATGAGAGCTATCTTCCCTGTGTTCCATGTATCCCAACTCAAGAAGTTCCTGCGCGTGCCCGAAGAGAGAGTTGAAACAGGAGGTCTTAAGTTGCAATCAGATTTATCTTATGAAGAGAAGCCTGTGCAAGTTCTTGATGTCAAGGAAAGGGTTACTCGAGGGAGAGTGATTAAACTTTTTAGGGTTTTGTGGAACCATCAAAGTGAAAGAGATTCCACTTAGGAATGGGAAGACTATTTACAAGTAACTTACCCCTCATTCTATGAAAAATGGTACGTCTTTCAAATCTCAGGACGTGATTTTTGTAAGGGGGGAGGGCTGTAACACTCCTAGTGTTAGCTTGCATGTTAAACATGAGCATTGCATCAACATAAGCATCATCATGCTCACTCATAAGCATCATATCATGATCACATGTCATCTTATGTATGTCATATGTGATTGAATTGCTATTTGACTTGCTATATGTGAAAGTAATGTGTGACCATTGCATATAAGTTCACATTGTCTTCCAAAATACTTTAATCATGTTTAGAATATCATTTTGAACAAAGTTTGTGTTGGAGGTTTTACCCAAAAATGCCCCTAGGTCATGGTTAGCCCTAGGTTGGCCTAGTTGACCCCTAAACCTCTTCTCAAAGATCTTTTATGAAACCAGTGTTAGAAACTTTGCATGTAAATGATATCTAAAGCAAAGTTGTAGTAAATTTCATAAGCTACAAAAGTTGTTTTGATGACTTTTTATGAAAATGCTTGGAACACATTCAAAATTAGTTCACAAGGCAAAACTCAGGGCTGTTTCCACACTTAGCCAAATTTTCCTAAGTTAGAGTCGACACAGTTTGCTCCTAGGGTACTTGGGAGCTTTGTAGTTTGAAATCCAAGGCAAATTAGACCTTGATCCTTTAAGCAATCCTGTAGTACTCATGTAGCTCTATCCAATGAAACAAATCCGAGCCAAAACCATTGAGTGGATCAAGAGTAAAACATCGATGAACATTGGGTTTCAGTCACTGCAATCGGGAGTTTTAGACACCGATTCAGTTTGGACAGTCGCCGTCCACCGCCGCGTGTCCGGCCAGGTGTCGACCGTATGCCGCAAATAGCCCCGCCTGTCAGCCCCAACATCGTCCACAAGTCACCACGCAACGGATGGATGCCTCAGACGCGACCTCCACTCCCTCAGAGAGCTCCATTTCGCTCCGCCATCGCCTCGGCGAGCTCCGCCGCGCTTCGGCGAGCTCTTCCGGCCGCTCCACCGCGTCTCCGGCCAAGCCAGCCTGTCCAGAGCTCCGCCGTGACGTCCTCTACCTCGATGTCCATCTCTTTCCCTTAGCCGAGCACTAGTGAGGCCGCATTGACAACTCCGTCGCGAGCTCCACCTCGCCGGAGTTCGCAGAAATCACCGACAACGTGGCCAGACCTCTCTGGTTCACCTCTGACCGTGATTCTTCTTCCTACAGCTTCGCCTTGCTTCACTCTTGCTCGTCCGCAACCTCTACTGGGTCGTCGTTGCCTAGGTTCGCTGGCGTAACGCCGCGCAGCGCCGCCGTTCCGCCATTCGCGACGGCGAGCACCCTAGAGTCCAGTAGAGCGTGAGCCAAGTAGGTCAACAGGTTCGCCTCGATGTGAGGAACACGTAGATGCCCTTGGTTTCCCCGGAGACCACACCGTCGTTGAGATTCGCCGGCGACGAGCTCGTCTCTGCTCTCTGTCTCTCTGTCGCGTGGGTCCCGTCTGTTAGCAGGCCCCACC